>NC_092244.1:19945686-20195686 GCF_036320965.1 Panulirus ornatus | reverse complement strand
ACCTTTTTCCAGTACAAGATCATCCACAAATATAAATGGATGAGGAATGATGGAAGAGAAAAGCATAAGGGCATAAGGCTTTGACTGACTAAGTGGCAGTGGATGAGGGATTGAGAAAGGCCATGCTATATGCTAGAGCTGTGAGAGGCTTCTTTGAAGACTGACCATTTCACAGTTCTTGTGGGGATGAGGATCAGGAAGAAGTGGAGGTATGGTGTAAGGAAGAAGGGAGCAGTAAAAGTGTTGGCAAGCAAGAAGATGAATCAGAAAAAATGCAGGGAGGAGTATGAAAGGAAGGCAACTGAAACCTTACATGAAAGTGCAGTGAATGTAGGATTGCAGTCATGTGTGAAAGAGGTGTTTAAAATGTTTGGAGAAATACTATTAAAATTTGTGGAATTAGTAAGCGGATACAAGGTCATGAGATATAGGAATAAAAAGGCAATGAATGGTGGATGGAGAGACCAGAAATGGTGTGGAAGAGAAGAACAAGGCTTATGGTAGATTACTTGAATGTGCCAGCGGAAGTCCGGGAAAAGAGGAGGGAAGGCTTCCCTGTATACTTCCTATACCTTACCCACTCCCCTCACTTCATTTGCTCTCACCTTTTGCCATTCTGCACTCAATCTCTCCTGATATTTCTTCAAACAAGTTTCTTTTCCAAGCTCACTTACTCTCACTACTCTCTTCCTCTGAACATAGTCTCCTCTTCTTTGAAAGCCTCTGCAAATCTTCACCCTCAACTCCACAAGACAGTGATCAGACATTTCAAGAGCTGCCCCTCTCAGTACATTACATCCAAAAGTCTCTCTTTTACATGTTTATCAATTAATACATAATCTAATAATGCTTTTTGACCATCTCCTACTCACATACATATACTTGTGTATATCTCTCTCTTTAAACCAGGTATTCCCAATAACCAGTCTTATTTCAGCACACAAATCCACAAGTTCTTCACCATTTCCATTCATAACACTGAAAACCCCATGTGCACCAATTATACCCTCACCCACCACATTACTTACCTTTCCATGTAAATCACCCATCACTATTACCTGGTTTCATGCACCAAAACTGCTGACACACTCACTCATCCACTCCCAAAATACTTGCCTCTAATTATTTTCCTTCTCATGACCAGGTACTTAAGCACCAATAATCACACATCTCTCACCATACACTTTCAGTTTTACCCATATCAGTCTAGAATTTACTTCCTTACACTGTGTCATACACTCTCACAACTCCAGCTTCAGAGGTAGTGACACTCTTTCCTTAGCTCTTATCCTCTCACCAACCCCTGACTTTACTTCCAAAGCATTTTTAAACCATTTTTCCCCTTTACCCTTGACCTTCGTTTCTCTCGGAGCCAGAACATCCTGGTTTCTGTCCTCAAACTACCTATCCCTCCCTTCTTCTCATCTTGGTTACATCCATACACACCCCAGTCGCAGTCTTTAAGTTGGATGAGCACTACCTGCTAGGCTCCTTCTTCTGCTTCCTCTTTTAGACACTGTTATGCTAAAAAGATTTGTAATATCATACAGCCCCACATGTACTCTGAAACTTTAGCTCAACTCTCCTTACACTCTTATAAATGCATTTGCTCCTCTACAGTAGGTTTTCACACCATCCAACAGATGTCCAACTACACCACACATCCATAATAAATCCCATAAAACATTCGACATGACTCTTGTTATATACTTTCTCCAGATCCATAAAAGCCGCATACTTTTCCACAATCATCCTCACTGCAAAAATCTTATCCACACATCCCCTACCTTTCCCAAAATCTCCTTACTCCTCATTTATTCTGCACTCAGTTACTTCCAACACTCTATCAAGCAACACTCCTGCTTACACTTTCCCTAGACTTATTCCCATACAATTGCTATACAGATCTTTGGCACCTTTTCTTTTGAATAAAGGAACAATAATAGCTTCATCCATCCTCCTACTTACATGCTAAATTACATAACAATTGCATCCACACTATCACACTTTCTCCTCCATTCTTCAACTTTTCAGCTGTAATCCCACCAATTGCAGGAGTCTTTCCTTCTTTCAACCTCATAATCACCCTTTTTAACACCCATTCTTGCCCTACGTCCATGCACTTGCACCCTTTTCATTCCATCCTCCATACCCATGCTTGTAACAAGTGCTGCCTCACCTACTGCCACATAAGTTTTTGCAATGATATTTTCAATATCCATGCTAGTATGTGTGTAGATAAGACATGATAATCAGAGTTAGCTAATTAGTCCCTCTCATCCTTGTGTTTTCAACAACATGCTGGTATAGGTATATGTGTGTGTGTGTGTGTGTGTGTGTGTGTGTGTGTGTGTGTGTGTGTGTGTGTGTTTGTCTGTGTGTGTGTGTGTGTGTCTGTGTGTGTTTGTCTGTGTGTGTGTGTGTCTGTGTGTGTGTGTGTGTGTGTGTGTGTGTGTGTGTGTGTGTGTGTGTGTGTTCAATGCCACAACCCTATGGTGATGACAGCAAGAAATATGAAACTTTGTATGCATACCATGCACCTAGGTATGATCTAAATATGGTAAAAAACAAACTACTACAGAAGATAGAAGAAATTTTAAAATACTGATTTCTACATAAAAGGAACCCTGCTTTTTTCAGCAGTGTCAAGTCTAACAAAGCCTGTTTTCTGCGCTGTCAAGTCTAGCATAGGCCATGTTTTCTTCTTTGTGAAGAAAAATATTCAAGTCTCTTCTTGTCTGGTGATGAATCCCTCCTTCCTTTTTCCCTTAAGCCATATGTTGTCCTTGGTTTTCTATTTATGTCTGACCATTTTCCCCATACATGATTCTAATATTACAGGTTGTACCTCTTTAATCCAGCAACCTGGGGACCTGCCCATTGCCAGACTACAGAAAATGCCAGAAAACAGAAATTGACCCCTAAGTCATACAGAGTTGATGATCCAATCTCATTGTGCTGTACTCACACACATTCTTTACAGAAGTTCCTTTATTTAATTTTTTCAGTGACTCCACCCTGTCAAGCAAAGATAATGATTTATGCTTATGCTGATTAGCACTAGCATCATCTTCTGCACCTCTTGGTCTCTTGGATGACATCCTAAAGGGCTAAAATACAGGTGAACATAAGACATTAACAGGACTGTTAATTAGCTCAGCTGCAGCATAAACAGGTTTTGGTGCCTTAGTGCTGATAAGTGCCACCCTGGTGGCAGATCCACAAACTAATAAGTAATGGCAGCAGATTCAAAACATCCCGGACCACAGAGTGCCGGATTAGAGAGGTACAACCTGTAGAATCACATCTACATTTCTAAGATTAGCATATGAGATCAGCACATCAACTTTCAATAATATTTCCAAAATATTCTTAGAATATACACTTTATTTATCCATCAACCTTTCTGAATATTTTACCTTACTTACATTTCTTAATCTTTTGTATCTGGTTTAGCTAATAGCATGATTAAGTTGATCTTGCTATGCTCAACTTTTGTGTATTTTTTGCCTGTACGAGTGATCTAAGGGATTCCAGTTTAACAGGCCTAATCTGACAAGACATGACCCTTTGAAAGCTGCATGTTGTTCAATCTGAGATTGTCTGTTAACCTGAAGTCTGCTTGTCCATCTCAGATGATTTTACTTCATGAAACATTTTTAGTTATTTCCAAGCAGATTACATTAGTTGGAGAAAGATGCAGTCCAATCCAAATAAACATATTCATCCCAAATGAACTCTTCCCAGTTAACAAAAAAAAATTATGATTTCCTCCTAAGAGTATATTTCATTAATCCTCTAAGTAACACTAGTAGTTCAGAGGGAAGGGGAAAGTGGAAGATTGTATTAGCTTTGTAGTACAAGGAGACCCTGAGAAACTCTAAAGTTGGTCTAATACATGGTTAATGAAATTTATGTTGACCATATTCAAATTAAAAAAGGATGGGACAAAGTTAAAGAAAGCCTAAATATTATTATTATCTAGTAGGATGTAATATTCAGAATTCTGTGTGTGAAACAGGACTTGGGGGTTTACATCATCCTTATCCAATCCCAAGAGTCCTAAATAAGACCAACTGTCTGCTGGCAAATATAAGAATAACTTTCAAGTAAATAGAGAAGGAAATGTTTACCAAGCTGTTTATCATATCCATTATGAAGTCAAAACTAGGATATGATTCTCAATTTTGGATATCACACATACAGAAGCACAAAGTGTTAATAAATCTAAATTTGCCATCTTTGGAAGAGAGAAGGAAGGAAGGAAGGGTGACCAAACTGATGACACAGACAGCGAACAGTTCTATGAAAAATGGAGGCATATAAACAACGGAGGATGTACCATGAAAGTATGCAAGGAATTTCTTAACAAAGACATGAAGAAGTACTTTTTCAGTATATCATATGAGTGGTGGATGAGTGCAATAAAAACCAATAAGGATGTGGTTAACGCAGACAGTATAGTTAAATTTAAAAAGTTACATGATAGGAGAGAACGTTCAAGAGATGGGGCACCAAGAGTGTAAAACTCCCTCTCCGAACATCACAAACAGGTAATTACAAATACACAATTACACATGGAGCTATAACCATTCCATTTAGCACTTAATTCTAGTATGACATGGTGAACTGACTGACTAGATGGAGCTGTACTCAGATTGTCTCACCTCTAAGAAGGTTGGACAAAGACTCCACAGCTAACAAAGCATATGATGCATTTAAACAATACTCAGTTATACACTGGGACAAAAACGAGGTTCTAAACTTACCATTACACCATCTGTATCTTCATGCTGCCTCAGGTTATCAACTAATGAGAGAAGGAGGTCTCGTAGATCTGCCCATGTTTGATATGCCTGCGATGAACACAGTTCATGCATACTAATTAAGTCAAGAACTAAACGTCGGTATATGTTATAGTTCTGTGCAAAAGCTGGTGCTCCATGCTGCTTATACAACCTGAGAGCTTCAACTGCTTGACCATCCTGAAAAGCAGGTAAGAGTGAAGTATAAGAATATGATTCCACTGCAAATTCTAAAACTATTGAGCATAATTAATTACATAATCCTAAGGCCCCCTTTCAGAGGGCTCCTGCAGCTTTGAGGTAGTGCTACTTTCAGTAGCAGGCAAAAACTGGACTCTTTTGGAGTGAGATCTGCATTGAGATTTTACACTTTTTCATATACTGATGATGATGCAACAAACCAAAGGTGACTTTCCACCTGCATTGCAACCTTATGTTGAAGGGGTAAGGTAACGCCCATCTTGTGAGTATGCATATTTATTTATGGACCTAGAGGAGGCATAAGATAGGGTTGATAGAGATGCTTTGTGGAAAGTTCTAAGAGTATATGGTGTGGGAGGTAAGTTGCTAAAAGCAGTGAAAAGTTTTTACCAAGGATGGAAGGCATGTGTACAAGTAGGAAGAGAGAAAAGTGATTGGTTCCCAGCGAATGTCGTTTGCAGCTTAATTTGTCTATGGATGGGGTGGTAAGGGAGGTGAATGCAAGAGTTTTCGAGAGAGAAGCAAGTATGCAGTCTGTTGTAGATGGGAGGGCGTGGGAAGCGAGTCAATTGTTCGCTGATGATACAGCACTGGTGGCTGATTCGGGTGAGAAATTGCAAAGGTTGGTGACTGAGTTTGGTAAAGTGTGTGAAAGGAGAGAGTTGAGAGTAAATGTGAA
Organism: Panulirus ornatus; assembly: GCF_036320965.1. Taxonomy (NCBI): domain Eukaryota; kingdom Metazoa; phylum Arthropoda; class Malacostraca; order Decapoda; family Palinuridae; genus Panulirus; species Panulirus ornatus. The sequence goes on along the minus strand of NC_092244.1, from coordinate 20,190,001 downwards.
TAAGAGCAAAGTTATTAAGTTCAGTAGGGTTGAGGGACAAGTTAATTGGGAGGTAAATTTAAATGGAGATAAACTGGAGGAAGTGAAGTCTTTAGATATCTGTGAGTGGACTTAGCAGCAGATGGAACCATGGAAGCAGAAGTGAGTCACAGGATAGGGGAGGGGGCGAAGGTTCTGGGAGCATTAAAGAATGTGTGGAAGGTGAGAACATTATCTCGGACAGTAAAAATGGGTATGTTTGAAGGAACAGTGGTTCCAACATGTTATATGGGTGCGAGGCATGGGCTATACATAAGGTTGTGCGGAGGAGGGTGGATGTCTTGGAAATTAAATGTTTGAGGACAAAATGTGGTGTGAGGTGGTTTGATAGAGTAAGTAATGTAAGGGTAAGTGAGATGTGCGGTAATTAAAAGAGTGTGGTTGAGACAGCAGAAGAGGGTGTGCTGAAATGGTTTGGATACATGGAGAGAATGAGTGAGGAAAGATTGACCAAGAGGATATATGTGTCAGAGGTGGAGGGAACAAGAAGAAGCAGGAGACCAAATTGGAGGTGAAAGGATGGAGTGAAAAAGATTTTGTGTGATTGAAGCATGAGCATACAGGAGGGTGAAAAGAGTGCAAGGAATGGAGTGAATTGGAATGATGTGGTATACCAGGTTCAACGTGCTGTCAATGTATTAAACCAGGGCATGTGAAGCATCTGTGGTAAACCATGGAAAGGTCTGTGGGGCCTGATGTGCATAGGAAGCTGTGGTTTTGGTGCATTACACAGGACAGGTAGAGACTGAGTGTGAATGAATGTGGCCTTTTTGTCTTTTCCTGGTGCTACCTTGCCATTCTTTTTTTTTTTTTTTTTTTCTGTGTGGTGGGGTGCCAACAGGAATGGATGAAGGCAGCAAGCATGAATAAATACATGTGTATACATGTATGTGTCTGTGTATGTATATGTTGATATTTTATTTATTTATTTTGCTTTGTCACTGTCTCCCGCGTTAGCGAGGTAGCGCAAGGAAACAGACGAAAGAATGGCCCAACCCGCCCACATACACATGCATATACATACACGTCCACACACGCAAATATATATACCTATACATCTCAAATGTACACACACATATATATATATACACACACACAGACATATACGTATATATACATGTACATAATTCATACTGTCTGCCTTTATTTGTTCCCATCGCCACCTCTCCACACATAGAATAACAACCCCCTCCCCCCTCATGTGTGCAAGGTAGCACTAGGAAAAGACACCAAAGTCCCCATTCATTCACACTCAGTCTCTAGCTGTCATGTAATAATGCACCAAAACCACAGCTCCCTTTCCACATCCAGGCCCCACGCAACTTTCCATGGTTTACCCCAGACGCTTCACATGCCCTGGTTCAATCCATTGACAGCACGTCGACCCTGGTATACCACATCGTTCCAATTCACTCTATTCCTTGCACGCCTTTCACCCTCCTGCATGTTCAGGGCCCGATCACTCAAAATCTTTTTCACTCCATCCTTCCACCTAAAATTTGGTCTCCAACTTCTCCTCGTTCCCTCCACCTCTGACACATATATCCTCTTTGTCAATCTTTCCTCACTCATTCTCTCCATGTGCCCAAACCATTTCAAAACACCCTCTTCTGCTCTCTCAACCACACTTTTTATTTCCACACATCTCTCTTACCCTATCATTACTTACTCTATCAAACCACCTCACACCACATATTGTCCTCAAACATCTCATTTCCAGCACATCCACCCTCCTGCGCACAACTCTATCCATAGCCCACGCCTCGCAACCATACAACATTGTTGGAACCACTATTCCTTCAAACATACCCATTTTTGCTTTCTGAGATAATGTTCTCGACTTCCAAACATTCTTCAAGGCTCCCAAAATTTTTGCCCCCTCCCCCACTCTATGATTCACTTCCGCTTCCAAGGTTCCATCCGCTGCCAGATCCACTCCCAGATATCTAAAACACTTTACTTCCTCCAGTTTTTCTCCATTCAAACTTACCTCCCAATTGACTTGACCCTCAACCCTACTGTACCTAATAACCTTGCTCTTATTCACATTTACTCTTAACTTCCTTCTTTCACACACTTTACCAAACTCAGTCACCAGCTTCTGCAGTTTCTTACATGAATCAGCCACCAGCGCTGTATCATCAGCGAACAACAACTGACTCACTTCCCAAGCTCTCTCATCCACAACAGACTGCATACTTGCCCCTCTTTCCAAAACTCTTGCATTCACCTCCCTAACAACCCCATCCATAAACAATTTAAACAACCATGGAGACATCACACACCCCTGCCGCAAACCTACATTAACTGAGAACCAATCACTTTCCTCTCTTCCTACACGTACACATGCTTTACATCCTCGATAAAAACTTTTCACTGCTTCTGACAACTTGCCTCCCACACCATATATTCTTAATACCTTCCACAGAGCATCTCTATCAAATCTATCATATGCTATCTCCAGATCCATAAATGCTACATACGAATCCATTTGCTTTTCTAAGTATTTCTCACATACATTCGTCAAAGCAAACACCTAATCCACACATCCTCTACCACTTCTGAAACCACACTGCTCTTCCCCAATCTGATGCTCTGTACATGCCTTCACCCTCTCAATCAATACCCTCCCATATAATTTACCAAGAATACTCAACAAACTTATACCTCTGTAATTTGAGCACTCACTCTTATCCCCTTTGCCTTTGTACAATGGCACTATGCAAGCATTCCGCCAATCCTCAGGCACCTCACCATGAATCATACATACAGTAAATAACCTTACCAACCAGTCAACAATACAGTCACCCCCTTTTTTAACAAATTCCACTGCAATACCATCCAAACCTGCTGCCTTGCCAGCTTTAATCTTCCGTAAAGCTTTTACTACCTCTTCTCTATTTACCAAATCATTTTCCCTAACCCTCTCACTTTGCACACCACCTTGACCAAAACACCCTATATCTGCCACTCTATCATCAAACACATTCAACAAACCTTCAAAATACTCACTCCATCTCCTTCTCACATCACCACTACTTGTTATCACCTCCCCATTAGCCCTCTTCACTGAAGTTCCCATTTGCTCCCTTGTCTTCCGCACTTTATTTACCTCCTTCCAAAACACCTTTTTATTCTCCCTGAAATTTAATGATACTCTCTCACCCCAACTCTCATTTGCCCTCTTTTTCACCTCTTGCACCTTTCTCTTGACCTCCTGCCTCTTTCTTTTATACCTCTCCCACTCATTTGCATTTTTTCTGTGCAAAAATCGTCCAAATGCCTCTCTCTTCTCTTTCACTAATACTCTTACTTCTTCATCCCACCACTCACTACCTTTTCTAATCAACCCACCTCCCACGCTTCTCATGCCACAAGCATCTTTTGCGCAAGCCATCACTACTTCCCTAAATACATCCCATTCCTCCCCCACTCCCCTTACCTCCTTTGTTCTCACCTTTTTCCATTCTGTACTCAGTCTCTCCTGGTACTTCCTCACACAAGTCTCCTTCCCACGCTCACTTACTCTCACCACTCTCTTCACCCCAACATTCTCTCTTCTTTTCTGAAAACCCCTACAAATCTTCACCTTCGCCTCCACAAGATAATGATCAGACATCCCTCCAGTTGCACCTCTCAGCACATTAACATCCAAAAGTCTCTCTTTCATGCGTCTATCAATTAACACGTAATCCAATAACGCTCTCTGGCCATCTCTCCTACTCAAATACGTATACTTATGTATATCTCGCATTTTAAACCAGGTATTCCCAATCACCAGTCCTTTTTCAGCACATAAATCTACAAGCTCTTCACCATTTCCATTTACAACACTGAACACTCCATGTATACCAATTATTCCCTCAACTGCCACATTACTCACCTTTGCATTCAAATCACCCATCACTATAACCCGGTCTTGTGCATCAAAACCACTAACACACTCATTCAGCTGCTCCCAATTCACTTGCCTCTCATGATCTTTCTTCTCATGCCCAGGTGCATATGCACCAATAATCACCCATCTCTCTCCATCAACTTTCAGTTTTACCCATATCAATCTAGAATTTACTTTCTTACACTCTATCACATACTCCCACATATATATGTACATGTATAGGCGTTTATGTATATATATAATGTATATATGAAAGGTTGGGCCATTCTTTGTCTGTTTCCTTGTGCTACCTCCCTGACATGGGAAACAGCGGTTAAGTTTAATAAATAATTATAAAATAGAATATTGTTATCATTCATTTATTATAATTAATTGCTGTTTCCCGCATCAACGAGGTAGTGCAAGGAAACAAGACGAAGAATGGCCCAACCACTCATTTTATTTATTTATTATACTTTGTTGCTGTCTCCGGCATCAGCGAAGTAGCACAAGGAAACAGATTTGTAGAGGTTTACAGAAAAGAAGAGAGAATGTTGGGGTGAAGAGAGTGGTGAGAGTAAGTGAGCGTGGGAAGGAGACTTGTGTGAGGAAGTACCAGGAGAGACTGAGTACAGATTGGAAAAAGGTGAGAACAAAGGACGTAAGGGGAGTGGGGGAAGAATGGGATGTATTTAGGGAAGCAGTGATGGCTTGCGCAAAAGATGCTTGTGGCATGAGAAGCATGGGAGGTGGGCAGATTAGAAAGGGTAATGAGTGGTGGGATGAAGAAGTAAAATTATTAGTGAAAGAGAAGAGAGAGGCCTTTAGACAATTTTTTTAGGGAAATAATGCAAATGAGTGGGAGATGTATAAAACAAAGAGGCAGGAGGTTAAGAGAAAGGTGCAAGAGGTGAAAAAGAGGGCAAATGAGAGTTGCAGTGAGAGAGTATCATTAAATTTTAGGGAAAATAAAAATACGTTTTTGAAGGCAGTAAATAAAGTGCATAAGACAAGGGAACAAATGGGAACTTCAGTGAAGGGGGCTAATGGGGAGATGATAACAAGTAGTGGTGATGTGAGAAGGTGATGGAGTGAGTATTTTGAAGGTTTGTTGAATGTGTTTGATGATAGAGTGGCAGATATAGGGTATTTTGGTCGAGGTGGTGTGCAAAGTGAGAGGGTTAGGGAGAATGATTTGGTAAACAGAGAAGAGATAGTAAAAGCTTTGCGGAAGATGAAAGCCGGCAAGGCAGCGGGTTTGGATGGTACTGCAGTGGAATTTATTAAAAAAGGGGGTGACTGTATTGTTGACTGGTTGGTAAGGTTATTTAATGTATGTATGATTCATGGTGAGGTGCCTGAGGACTGGCAGAATGCTTGCATAGTGCCATTGTACAAAGTCAAAGGGGATAAGAGTGAGTGCTCAAATTACAGAGGTATGAGTTTGTTGATTATTCCTGGTAAATTATATGGGAGGGTATTGATTGAGAGGGTGAAGGCATGTACAGAGCATCAGACTGGGGAAGAGCAGTGTGGTTTCAGAAGTGGTAGAGGATGTGTGGATCAAGTGTTTGCTTTGAAAAATGTATGTGAGAAGTACTTAGAAAAGCAAATGGATTTGTATGTAGCATTTATGGATCTGGAGAAGGCATATGACAGAGTTGATACAGATGCTCTGTGGAAGGTATTAAGAATATATGGTGTGGGAGGCAAATTGTTAGAAGCATTGAAAAGTTTTTATTAAGGATGTAAGGCATGTGTACGTGTAGGAAGACAGGAAAGTGATTGGTTCCCAGTGAATGTAGGTTTGCGGCAGAGGTGTGTGATATCTCCAAGGTTGTTTAATTTGTTTAAGCGTGGAGTCTGTTGTGGATGAGAGAGCTTGGGAAGTGAGACAGTTGTTGTTCGCTGATGATACAGCGCTGGTGACTGATTCGTGTAAGAAACTGCAGATGCTGGTGACTGAGTTTGGTAAAGTGTGCAAAAGAAGAAAGGGTAAAGGGGAAGAGTGGTTTGGGAATGTTTTGGGAGTAAAGTCAGGGGTTAGTGAGAGGTAGAGAGCAATGGAAGGAGAAGCAATACTCTTGAAACAGGAGTGGTGGGAGTATGTGATAGAGTGTAAGAAAGTAAACTCTAGATTGATACGGGTAAAACTGAAAGTTGATGGAGAGAGATGGGTGATTATTGGTGCATATGCACCTGGGCATGAGAAGAAAGATCATGAGAGGCAAGTGTTTTGGGAGCAGCTGAGTGAGTGTGTTAGTAGTTTTGATGCACGAGACCGGGTTATAGTGATGGGTAATTTGAATACAAAGGTGAGTAAAGTGGCAGTTGAGGGAAAAATTGATGTACATGGGGTGTTCAGTGTTGTAAATGGAAATGGTGAAGAGCTTGTAGATTTACGTGCTGAAAAAGGACTGGTGATTGGGAATACATGGTTTAAAAAGAGAGATATACATAAGTATACATATGTAAATAGGAGAGATGGCCAGAGAGCGTTATTGGATTACGTGTTAATTGATAGGCACACGAAAGAAAGACTTTTGGATTTTAATGTGCTGAGAGGTGCAACTAGAAGGATATCTGATCATTTTCTTGTTGAGGCGAAAGTGAAGATTTGTAGAGGTTTTCAGAAAAAAAGAGAAAATGTTGGGGTGAAGAGAGTGGTGAGAGTAAGTGAGCTTGGGAAGGAGACTTGTGTGAGGAGTTACCAGGAGAGACTGAGTACAGAATGGGAAAAGGTGAGAATGAAGGACGTAAGGGGAGTGGGGGAGGAATGGGATATATTTAGGGAAGCAGTGATGGCTTGCGTAAAAGATGCTTGTGGCATGAGAAGTGTGGGAGGTGGGCAGATTGGAAAGGGTAGTGAGTGGTGGGATGAAGAAGAAAGATTATTAGTGAAAGAGAAGAGAGAGGCATTTGGATGATTTTTGCAGGGAAATAATACAAATGACTGGGAGATGTATAAAAGAAAGAGGCAGGAGGTGCAAGAAGTGAAAAAGAGGGCAAATGAGCGTTGGGCTGAAAGAGTATCACTAAATTGTAGGGAGAATAAAAATATGTTTTGGAAGGAGGTAAATAAAGTGGGTCAGACAAGGGAACAAATGGGAACATCAGTGAAGGGGGCAAATGGGGAGGTGATAACAAGTGGTGGTGATGTGAGAAAGAGATTGAGTATTTTGAAGGTTTGTTGAATGTGTTGGATGATAGAGTGGCAGATATAGGGTGTTTTGGTCAAGGTGGTGTGCAAAGTGAGAGGGTTAAGGAGACTGATTTGGTAAACAGAGAAGAGGTAGTAAAAGCTTTGTGGAAGATGAAAGCTGGCAGGGCAGCGTGTTTAGATGTTACTGCAATTGGAATTTATCAAAAAAGTGGGTGACTGTATTGTTGACTAGTTGGTAATGTTATTTAATGTATGTATGACTCATGGTGAGGTGCCTGAGGACTGGTGGGATGCTTGCATAGTGCCATTACACAAAGGTAAATGGGATAAAAGTGAGTGCTGAAATTACAGGGGTATAAGTTTGTTGATTATTCCTGGTAAATTATATGGGAGGGAATTGATTGAGAGGGTGAAGGCATGTACAGAGCATCAGATTGGGGAAGAGGAGTGTGGGTGGTTTTAGAAGTGGTAGAGGATGTGTGGATCAGTTGTTTGCTTTGAAGTATGTATGTGAGAAATACTTAGAAAAGCAATTGGATTTGTATGTACCATTTATGGATCTGGAGAAGGCATATGATAAGAGTTGATAGAGATGCTCTGTGGAAGGTATTAAGAATATATGGTGTGGGAGGCAAGTTGTTAGGAGCAGTGAAAAGTTCTTATCGAGGATGTAAGGCATGTGTACATGTGGGAAGAGAGGAAAGTGATTGGTTCTCAGTGAATGTTGGTTTGCGGCAGGGGTGCGTGATGTCTCCATGGTTGTTTAATTTGTTTATGGATGGAGTTGTAAGGGAGGTGAATGCAAGAGTTTTGGAAAGAGGGGCGAGTATGCAGTCTTGTGGATGAGAGAGCTTGGGAAGTGAGTCAGTTGTTGTTCGCTGATGATACAGCGCTGGTGACTGATTCGGGTGAGACTTTGCAGAAGCTGGTGACTGAGTTTGGTAAAGTGTGTGAAAGAAGAAAGCTGAGAGTAAATGTAAAATAATAGCAAGGCTATTAGGTAGTAAGGTTGAGGGACAAGTCAATTGGGAGATAAGTCTGAATGGAGAAAAACTGGAGGAAGTGAAGTGTTTTAGATATCTGGGAGTGGATTTGGCAGCAGACGAAACCATGGAAGCAGAAGTGAATCATAGGGTGGGGGAGGGGGACAAAAGTTCTGGGAGCGTTGAAGAATGTGTGGAAGTCGAGAACATTATCTTAGAAAGCAAAAATGGGTATGCTTGAAGGAAGAGTGGTTCCAACAATGATATATGGTTGCAAGGCGTGGGCTATGGATAGAGTTGTGCGGAGGCGGGTGGATGTGCTGGAAATGAGATGTTTGAGAACAATATGTGGTGTGAGGTGGTTTGATCAAGTAAGTAATGAAAGGGTAAGAGAGATGTGTGGTAATAAAAAGAGTGTGGTTGAGAGAGCAGAGGAGGGTGTTTTGAAATTGTTTGGTCACATGGAGAGAATGAGTGAGGAAAGACTGACAAAGAGGATATATGTGTCAGAGGTGGAGGGAACAAGGAGAAGTGGGAGACCAAATTGGAGATGTAAAAATGGAGTGAAAATGATTTTGAGTGATCGGGGCCTGAACATGCAGGAGGGTATGTATATTTATTATATTTTATTTATATTTATTTTGTTTTATCGCTGTCTCCCGCGTTAGCGAGGTAGCGCAAGGAAACAGATGAAAGAATGGCCCAACCCACCCACATACACAGGTATATACATGCACGTCCACACACAGCACATATACATACCTATACATCTCAATGTATACATATATATACACACACAGACATATACATATATACTCATGTACATAATTCAACTGTCTGCCATTATTCATTCCCATCGCCACCCGCCACACATGGAATAACACCACCCTCCCCCTCATGTGTGTGAGGTAGCGCTAGGAAAAGACAACAAAGGCCCCATTCGTTCACACTCAGTCTCTAGCTGTCATGTAATAATGCGCTGAAACCACAGCTCCCTTACCAAATCCAGGCCCCACAGAACTTTCCATGGTTTACCCCAGACGCTTCACATGCCCTGGTTCAATCCATTGACAGCACATCGACCCCGGAATACCACATCGTTCCAATTCACTCTATTCCTTGCATGCCTTTCACCCTCCTGCATGTTCAGGCCCCGATCACTCAAAATCTTTTTCACTCCATCTTTCCACCTCCAATTTGGTATCCCACTTCTTGTTCCCTCCACCTCTGACACATATATCCTCTTGGTCAATCTCTCCTCACTCATTCTCTCCATGTGACCAAACCATTTCAAAACACCCTTTTCTGCTCTCTCAACCACACTCTTTTTATTACCACACATCTCTCTTACCCTATTGTTACTTACTCAATCAAACCACCTCACACCCAATATTGTCCTCAAACATCTCATTTCCAGCACATCCACCCTCCTGCGCACAACTCTATCCATAGCCCACGCCTCACAACCATACAACATTGTTGGAACCACTATTCCTTCAAACATAGCCATTTTTGCTTTCCGAGATAATGTTCTCGACTTCCACACATTCTTCAAGGCTCCCAGAATTTTTGCCCCCTCCCCCACCCTATGATTCACTTCCGCTTCCATGGTTCCATCCGCTGCCATATCCACTCCCAGATATCTAAAACACTTCACTTCCTCCAGTTTTTCTCCATTCAAAATTACCTCCCAATTTACTTGACCCTCAACCCTACTGTACCTAATAATCTTACTCTTATTCACATTTACTCTCAACTTTCTTCTTTCACACACTTTATCAAACTCAGTCACTAGCTTCTGCAATTTCTCACATGAATCAGCCACCAGCGCTGTATCATCAGCAAACAACAACTGACTCACTTCCCAAGCTCTTTCATCCACAACAGACTGCATACTTGCCCCTCTTTCCAAAACTCTTGCATTCACCTCCCTAACAACCCCATCCATAAACAAATTAAACAACTATGGAGACATCATACACCCCTGCCGCAAACCTACATTCACTGAGAACCAATCACTTTCCTCTCTTCCTACACGTACACATGCCTTACATTCTCGATAAAAACTTTTCACTGCTTCAAACAACTTGCCTCTCACACCATATATTCTTAATACCTTCCACAAAGCATTTTTATCAACTCTATCATATGCCTTCTCCAGATCCATAAATGGTACATACAAATCCATTTGCTTTTCTAAGTATTTCTCACATACATTCTTCAAAGCAAACACCTGATCCACACATCCTCTACCATTTCTGAAACCACACTGATCTTCCCCAATCTGATGCTCTGTACATGCCTTCACCCTCTCAATCAATACCCTCCCATATAATTTACCAGGAATACTCAACAAACTTATACCTCTGTAATTTGAGCACTCACTCTTATCCCCTTTGCCTTTGTACAATGGCACTATGCAAGCATTCCGCCAATCCTCAGTCACCTCACCATGAATCATACATACATTAAATAACCTTACCAACCAGTCAACAATACAGTCACCCACTTTCTTAATAAATTCCACTGCAATACCATCCAAACCCGCTGCCTTGCCAGCTTTCATCTTCTGCAAAGCTTTTACTACCTCTTTTCTGTTTATCAAATCATTTTCCCTAACCCTCTCACACCACCTCGACCAAAACACCCTATATCTGCCACTCTATCATCAAACACATTCAACAAACCTTCAAAATACTCACTCCATCTCCTTCTTACATCACCATTACTTGTTATGACCTCCCCATTAGCCCCCTTCACTGAAGTTCCCATTTGTTCCCTTGTCTTATGCATTTTATTTACCTCCTTCCAAAACATCTTTTTATTCTCCCTAAAATTTAATGATACTCTTTCAACCCAACACTCATTTGCCCTCTTTTTCACCTCTTGCACCTTTCTCTTGGCCTCCTGCCTCTTTCTTTTATACATCTCCCAGTCATTTGCATTATTTCCTTGCAAAAATTGTGCAAATGCCTCTCTCTCTCCTCTTTCACTAATAATTTTACTTCTTTATCCCACCCCTCACTACCCTTTCTAATCTGCCCACCTCCAATGCTTCTCATGCCACAAGCATCTTTTGCACAAGGCATCACTGTTTTCCTAAATACATCTCATTCCTCCCCCACTGCCCTTACGTCCTTTGTTCTCACCTTTTTCCATCACTATATCCTGGTCTCGTGCATCATTTTCCCTAAGCCTCTCACACCACCTCTCCTCTTTCACTAATAATTTTACTTCTTTATCCCACCACTCACTACCCTTTCTAATCTGCCCACCTCCAATGCTTCTCATGCCACAAGCATCTTTTGCACAAGGCATCACTGTTTTCCTAAATACATCTCATTCCTCCCCCATTGCCCTTACGTCCTTTGTTCTCACCTTTTTCCATCACTATATCCTGGTCTCGTGCATCATTTTCCCTAAGCCTCTCACACCACCTCGACCAAAACACCCTATATCTGCCACTCTATCATCAAACACATTCAACAAACCTTCAAAATACTCACTCCATCTCCTTCTTACATCACCATTACTTGTTATGACCTCCCCATTAGCCCCCTTCACTGAAGTTCCCATTTGTTCCCTTGTCTTACGCATTTTATTTACCTCCTTCCAAAACATCTTTTTATTCTCCCTAAAATTTAATGATACTCTTTCAACCCAACACTCATTTGCCCTCTTTTTCACCTCTTGCACCTTTCTCTTGACCTCCTGCCTCTTTCTTTAATACATCTCCCAGTCATTTGCATTATTTCCTTGCAAAAATTGTGCAAATGCCTCTCTCTCTCCTCTTTCACTAATAATTTTACTTCTTTATCCCACCACTCACTACCCTTTCTAATCTGCCCACCTCCAATGCTTCTCATGCACAAGCATCTTTTGCACAAGGCATCACTGTTTCCCTAAATACATCTCATTCCTCCCCCATTGCCCTTACGTCCTTTGTTCTCACCTTTTTCCATCACTATATCCTGGTCTCATGCATCAAAACTACTAAAACACTACCTCAGCTGCTCCCAAAACACTTGCCTCTCATGATCTTTCTTCTCATGCAAAGGTGCATATGCACCAATAATCACCCATCTCTCTCCATCCACTTTCAGTTTTACCCATATCAATCTACACTTTATCACATACTCCCACAACTCCTGTTTCAGGAGTAGTGCTACTACTTCCCTTGCTCTTGTCCTCTCACAAACCCGACTTTACTCCCAAGACATTCCCAAACCACTCTTCCCCTTTAACCTTGGGCTTCGTTTCACTCAGAGCCAAAAGATCCAGGTTCCTTTCCTCAAACATACTACCTATCTCTCTTTTTTCCTCATCTTGGTTACATCCACATACATTTAGAGACCTCAATCTAAGCCTTCAAGGAGGATGAGTACTCCCCGCATGACTCCTTCTTCTGTTTCCCCTTTTAGAAAGTTAAAATACAAGGAGGGGAGGGTCTCTAGCCCCCTGCTCCCATCCCCTTTAGTCGCCTTCTACGACACGTGAGGGATGCGTGGGAAGTATTCTTCTCCCCTATCCCCAGGGATATATACATACATATAAACATATATATTTATTCATATTTTCTCACCTTAATTCATTCCTGACTCCACCTTACCCCACAGGAAAGAGCACAAATACATGAAGAAAAGATAACAGATACATTCTCTCCTCTTCCCCCAAACATAATTGCCACCCCCCTACATCAGTGAGGTAGTGCCAGGAAACAGACAAAGAAAGACCACATCCACTCACATTCTTTCTCTAGTTGTCGTGTGTTATGCACTGAAACCACAGCTCCCTATCCTCAACCAGGCCCTATAGACCTTTCTATGGTTTACCCCTGATGCTTCACATACCCTGGTTCAATCCATTCATAGTACGTTGACCCAGTATAAAAATCATTCCAATTCACACCTCTAATCCTCCTCCATGTACAGGCCCCAATCATGTAAAATCTTTTTCACTCCATCCTTCCAACTCCAATTTGGTCTCTCTCTTCTTGTTCCCTCCACTTCTGACACATATCCTCTTTAGCAACCTTTACCTCACACATTCTCTCCATATGTCTAAACAGTTTCAACAAACCCTCTTCGGATCTCTCAACTACACTCTTTTTACATCCACACATCTCTCGTACCCCTCTCATTCTTACTCGATCAAACCACCTCATGCCACATAATGTCCTCAGACATTTCATTTTCAACATATCCACCCTCTCCTACACAATCCTATCTATAGCTCATGCTTTGCAACCATATAATATTGGTGGACCTACTATTCCTTCAAACATACCATTTTTGCACAATGAAATAACAATCTGTCTTTCCACACTGTGTGAAGTCCACTCCCAGATATCTAAAACTTTACACATCCTCCAATTTTTCTCCATTCAAACTTCTTTCGTACTATTCGCCATTTCCCGCGATAGCGAGGTAGCGTTAAGAACAGAGGACTGGGCCTTTGAGGGAATATCCTCACCTGGCCCCCTTCTCTGTTCCTTCTTTTGGAAAATTGAAAAAAACGAGAGGGGAGGATTTCCAGCCACCCGCTCCCAAACTTACATCCCAAATAACTTGTCCCTTAATGCTACTGAACCTAATCTTGTTTTTATTCACATTCACTCTTAACTTTCTCCTTTCACCAACACTTCCAAACTCAGTCGCCAATTTCTACAGATTAAAACTTGAATCACCCACCAGTGCTGTATCATCGGCAACAACTGACTTGCTTCCCAGGCCCTCTCATTCCCAACAGACTTCGTACTCACCCCTCTCTCCAAGACTCTTGCATTTACCTCCCTAACCATCCCAACCATAAACAAATTAAACAGCCATGATGACATCACACACCCCTGGCACAGACCGAACTTAAACAGGAAAACAATCCCTCTCCTCTCTTCCTACTCATACACACACCTTACATTCTTGATAAAAACTTATTACTACTTCTAGCAGCTTACCTTCCAAACCATATATTCTTAATACCTTCCACAAAGCATCTCTATCAACCTCATCATATGCCTTCTCCAGATCCATAAAATGCTGCATACAAATCCATCCGTTTTTCTAATTACTTTTCACACTTTCTCCAAAGTAAACACCTGATCCACACATCCTCTACCACTTCTGAAACCACACTGTTGCTCCTTAATCTGATGCTCTGAGCATGCCTTCAACCTCTTAATACCCTCCCATATAATTTGCCAGGTATACTCAACAAACTTAAGCCTCTGTTCTTTGAACACCCACCTTTATCTCCTCTGCCTCTGTACAACGGCCCTATACATGCATTCTGCCAATCCTGAGGTACCTCACAATGATCCGTAAATGCAATAAATATCCTTACCAACCAATCAACAACACAGTCACCTTCTTTCTTAATAAATCTGAATTACCATCCACTCCTGCTGCCTTGCCACATTTCATCTTCCGCAGGGCTTTCACCACCTTTCCTCTCTTCCCCAAACCACTTTCCATACTACCCTGACAAAAACACTTTACATCCACCACTCTATCAATGAACACATTTCACAATAATATGTCACATCATCACTACCTGTTTTCACTTCCCCTTTTGTCTCCTGCACCAATGTCCACTTTTGTTCTCTCATCTTTTGCACATTTTTTACCATCTTCCAAAACATCTTTTTATTTTCCCAAAAGTTTAATGATACACTCTCACCTCAACTCTCATTTGTCCTCTTTTTCAACACCCTCCACCTTCCTCTTGACTCCTAATGCTGTCTCGTATACATCTCCTAATCATTTGCACTCCTAACCTGTAAGTACCACTCAAATACCCAAACTACCTCTGTTTTCTCTTTCACCAGCAACTGTACTTCATCCTACCACTTGCTAACTTTCTAATCTGCCCACCTCCCACCTTTCACATGTCATAAGCATCTCTAGCATATGCTATCACTGCTTCACTAAATACCTCCCATTCCTCATTCACCTCATTTGCTCTTACCTCTTGCCATTCTACACTCACTCTCTCCTGGTATTTCTTCACACAAGTCTCCTTTCCAAGCTCACTTACTCTCACCACTCTCTTCTCTCTGACATTCTCCTCTTTTTCAAAAACCTCTACAAATCTTCCCCCTTGCCTCCACAAGATAATGATCAAACATCCTACCAGCCGCCCCTATCAGCACATTTACATCCAAAAGCCTCTTGTTTACATGCATATCAATCAATATATTATCTAATAATGCCCAATGATCATCTCTCTTTTTAAACAAGGTATTCCCAATCACCAGTCTTTTTTCAGTACACAATACAAGTTCTTCACTATTTCCATTTATTACACCAAATACCTCATAGCAAACCAATTATACCCTCAACTGCTACATTACTTACCTTCAGATTTAAAACATCCATCATTAATACCCAGTCTTATGCACCAAAACTACTGACACACTTGCCTTTCATGGTCTTTCTTCTCGTAGCCATACACTTTTAGTTTTACCCACATCAATCTAGATTTTACTACCTTACATTGTCACACACTAACACAACTCCTTTTTCATTATTAGTGCTATTCCTTCCTTCGCTCTTGTCCTCTCACCATCCCCTGATTTTATTTCAGAGGCATTTCCAAACCATTCTTACCTTGAGCATTGTTTCACTCAGAGCCAGAGCATCTCAGTTTCTTGCCTCAAACACATCCACACACATTTAGACACCCCAGTCTAAGCCTTCAAGGAGGATGAGCACTCCCACCTGGCTCCTTCTGTTTCCAATTTTTGGTGGTGACATACAAGAAGGGGAGGGTTTCCAGCCCCATGCACCCGCCCCCTTTCGTTGCCTTCTACGACATGTGGAAAATATGGAGGTAGAATTCTTTCTCCCCTGCCTCAGGGATAAACAAATTCGATATAAAGTAGAAAAAGGTGTATATCACATATATTTAAAAAATTCTTATTTTATTTTTTTTTTCATTTTGCTTTGTCACTGTCTCCCGCATTTGCGAGGTAGCGCAAGGAAACAGACGAAAGAAATGGCCCAACCCACCCCCATACACATGTATATACATACGTCCACACACGCAAATATACATACCTACACAGCTTTCCATGGTTTACCCCAGACGCTTCACATGCCCCGATTCAATCCACTGACAGCACGTCAACCCCGGTATACCACATCGCTCCAATTCACTCTATTCCTTGCCCTCCTTTCACCCTCCTGCATGTTCAGGCCCCGATCACACAAAATCTTTTCCGCTCCATCTTTCCACCTCCAATTTGGTCTCCCTCTTCTCCTCGTTCCCTCCACCTCCGACACGTATATCCTCTTGGTCAATCTTTCCTCACTCATTCTCTCCATGTGCCCAAACCACTTCAAAACACCCTCTTCTGCTCTCTCAACCACGCTCTTTTTATTTCCACACATCTCTCTTACCCTTATGTTACTTACTCGATCAAACCACCTCACACCACACATTGTCCTCAAACATCTCATTTCCAGCACATCCATCCTCCTGCGCACAACTCTATCCATAGCCCACGCCTCGCAACCATACAACATTGTTGGAACCACTATTCCTTCAAACATACCCATTTTTGCTTTCCGAGATAATGTTCTCGACTTCCACACATTCTTCAAGGCTCCCAGAATTTTCGCCCCCTCCCCCACCCTATGATCCACTTCCGCTTCCATGGTTCCATCCGCTGCCAGATCCACTCCCAGATATCTAAAACACTTCACTTCCTCCAGTTTTTCTCCATTCAAACTCACCTCCCAATTGACTTGACCCTCAACCCTACTGTACCTAATAACCTTGCTCTTATTCACATTTACTCTTAACTTTCTTCTTTCACACACTTTACCAAACTCAGTCACCAGCTTCTGCAGTTTCTCACATGAATCAGCCACCAGCGCTGTATCATCAGCGAACAACAACTGACTCACTTCCCAAGCTCTCTCCTCCCCAACAAACTTCATACTTGCCCCTCTTTCCAAAACTCTTGCATTCACCTCCCTAACAACCCCATCCATAAACAAATTAAACAACCATGGAGACATCACACACCCCTGCCGCAAACCTACATTCACTGAGAACCAATCACTTTCCTCTCTTCCTACGTGTACACATGCCTTACATCCTCGATAAAAACTTTTCACTGCTTCTAACAACTTGCCTCCCACACCATATATTCTTAATACCTTCCACAGAGCATCTCTATCAACTCTATCATATGCCTTCTCCAGATCCATAAATGCTACATACAAATCCATTTGCTTTTCTAAGTATTTCTCACTCTTTCTCATTCTTCAAAGCAAACACCTGATCCACACATCCTCTACCACTTCTGAAACCACACTGCTCTTCCCCAATCTGATGCTCTGTACATGCCTTCACCCTCTCAATCAATACCCTCCCATATAATTAACCAAAAATTCTTATTCTTCAAATTAATATAATATCTTAGGTTCTTCCTTACCTTTATGAGATTTGTAGCATACTTTGCAAGATACTTATGCAAAAGCTGTGGCCCATGAGATGCAGCAGTTTCCAAAGCTCGAGTCCATTGCCCTGCCTCTACATACATATCTAAGGCCCCAGTCAGGTCAACATCAGCCAGAGCCTCAGCTTTACCCTCATTCTTCAGAAAGTCCTTGTATGCAGAATCAACATATGATTCATATCTGAAAACAAGCAAGTAAAAAAATTATCAAATATTGCTTCACACTACATTTCCTTGCCATGAAAGTAAGCCAAATATATAACTTATGGGGGAATGATAGTGAACTAAAGCCATAGTATTATATTTTTCCAAAATCTGGTAAAAAATTGAGAGAAAAGGGCATCATACATAGGTATTAACCATTACAAAGACTTTTTTCATGACCACCCCCTTGATAGAGTTCCTGGAGGGAGTGGGTATCAGATACAGATGGAAAGACAGATAGACAGAAAGATAGATAAAAAGATAGATAGACAGACAGATATTTTCATACTTGATTGCCATTTCCCACATTAGCAAATTTGCACCAGGAACAGATGAAGAAAAGCCACATCTGCTCACATCCATTTTCTAACTGTCATGTGTAATGCACCAAAACCAAAACTCCCTATCCAAAACCAGGTCCCACAGACCTATCCATGGTTTACCCAAAATGCTTCACATACCCTGGTTCAGTCCATTAATGTCATGTTGACCCAATTCACTCTATCTCTTGCATGCCTTTCACTTTACTTCATCTTCAAGTTCTCATCATTCAAAATCTTTGCACTCCATCCTTTAATCTCTTGTTTGGTTTCCCTGTTCTCCTTGTCCCCTACAATTCTGACACATATGCTTGAAGAGGTTTTCAGAAAAGAAGAGAGAATTTTGGGGTGAAGAGAGTGGTGAGAGTAAGTGAGCTTGGGAGGGAGACTTATGTGAGGAAGTACCAGGAGAGACTGAGTACAGAGTAGAAAAAGGTGAGAACAAAGGATGTAAGGGGAGTGGGGGAGGAATGGGATGTATTTAGGGAAGCAGTGATGGCTTGTGCAAAAGATGCTTGTGGCATGAGAAGCGTGGGAGGTGGGCAGATTAGAAAGGGAAGTGAGTGGTGGGATGAAGAAGTAAGATTATTAGTGAAAGAGAAGAGAGAGGCATTTGGACGATTTTTGCAGGGAAATAATGCAAATGACTGGGAGATGTATAAAAGAAAGAGGCAGGAGGTTAAGAGAAAGGTGCAAGAGGTGAAAAAGAGGGCAAATGAGAGTTGGGGTGAGAGAGTATCATTAAATTTTAGGAAGGATAGAAAGATGTTTTCGAAGGAGGAAAATCAAGTGCATAAGACAAGGGAACAAATGGGAACATCAGTGAAGGGGGCAAATGGGGAGGTGTTAACAATTAGTGGTGATGTGAGAAGGAGATGGAGTGAGGATTTTGAAGGTTTGTTGAATGTGTTTGATGATAGAGTGGCAGACATAAAGTGTTTTGGTTGAGGTGGTGTGCAAAGTGAGAGGGTTAGGGAGAATGATTTGGTAAACAGAGAAGAGGTAGTAAAAGCTTTGCGGAAGATGAAAACCTGCAAGGCAGTGGGTTTGGATGGTATTGCAGTGGAATTTATTAAAAAAGGGGTGACTGTACTGTTGACTGGTTGGTAAGGATATTTAATGGATGTATGACTCATGGTGAGGTACCTGAGGACTGGCAGAATGCTTGCATAGTGCCACTGTGCAAAGGCAAAGGGGATAAGAGTGAGTGCTCAAATTACAGAGGTATAAGTTTGTTGAGTATTCCTGGGAAATATGGGAGGGTATTAAGTGAGAGGGAGAAGGCATGTACAGAGCATCAGATTGGAGAGGAACAGTGTGGTTTCAGAAGCGGTAGAGGATGTGTGGATCAGGTATTTGCTTTGAAAAATGTATGTGAGAAATACTTAGAAAAGCAAATGGATTTGTATGTAGCATTTATGGATCTGGAGAAGGCATATGATAGAGTTGAGAGAGATGCTCTGTGAAGATATTAAGAATATATGGTGTGGGAGGCAAGCTGTTAGAAGCAGTATAAAGTTTTCATCCAGGATGTAAGGCATGTGTGCATGTAGGAAGAGAGGAAAGTGATTGGTTCTTAATGAATGTTGGTTTGCGGCAGGGCTGCATGATGTCTCCATGGTTGTTTAATTCGTTTGTGGATGGGGTTGTTAGGGAGGTGAATGCAAGAGTTTTGGAAAGAGGGGCAGGTATGCAGTCTGTTGTGGATGAGAGAACTTGGGAAGCGAATCAGTTGTTGTTCGCTGATGATACTGCGCTGGTGGCTGATTCATGTGAGAAACTGCAGAAGCTGATGACTGAGTTTGGTAAAGTGTGTGAAAGAAGAAAGCTGAGAGTAAATGTGAATAAGAGCAAGGTTATTAGGTACACTAGGGTTGAGGGACAAGTCAACTGAGAGGTAAGTCTGAATGGAGAAAAACTGGAGGAAGTGAAGTGTTTTAGATATCTGGGAGTGGATTTGGCGGCGGATGGAACCATGGAAGCACAAGTGAATCATAGGGTGGGGGAGGGGGCGAAAGTTCTGGGAGCATTGAAAAATGTGTGGAAGTCAAGAAGGTTATCTTGGAAAGCAAAGACGGGTATGTTTGACGGAATAGTGGTTCCAACAATGTTATATAATTGCAAGGCATGGCTATAGATAGAGTTGTGCGGAGGAGGGTGGATGTGCTGGAAATGAGATGTTTGAGGACAATATGTGGTGTGAGGTGGTTTGATTAAGTAATGAAAGAGTAAGAGAAATGTGTGGTAATAAAAAGAGTGTGGTTGAGAGAGCAGAGGAGGGTGTTTTGAAATGGTTTGTTCACATGGAGAGAATGAGTGAGGAAAGATTGACCAAGAGGATATATGTGTCAGAGGTGGAGGGAATGAAGAGACGTGGGAGACCAAATTGGAGGTGAAAAGATGGAGTGAAAAAGATTTTTAGTGATCAGGGCCTGAACATGCAGGAGGGTGAAGACGTGCAAGGAATAGAGTGAATTGGAACAATGTGGTATACCTGGGGTCGACGTGCTGTCAATGGATTGAACCAGGGCATGTGAAACATCTGGGGTAAACCATGGAAAGTTCTGTGGGGCCTGGATGTGGAAAGGGAGCTAAGGATTCGGTGCATTATAAATGACAGCTAGAGACTGAGTGTGAATGAATACAGCCTTTATTGTCTTTTCCTAGCGTTACCTCGCGTACATGCAGGGGGAGGGGGTTGTTATTTCATGTGTGGTGGGGTGGCGACGGGAATGAATAAGGGCAGACAATATGAATTATGTACATGTGTATATATGTATATGTCTGTGTGTGTATATATATGTATACGTTGAGATGTATAGGTATGTATAAGTGCGTGTGTGGACATGTATGTAAATACATGTGTATGTGGGTAGGTTAGGCCATTCTTTCATCTGTTTCATAGCGCTACCTCCCTAACACAGGAGACAGCAACAAAGTATAATAAATAAATAAATAAATAAATATATATATATATATATATATATATATATATATATATATATATATGTATAGATTTGTGTGTGTGTGTGTGTGAATAGTTGGGCCATTCTTCATCTGTTTCCTTGCACTACCTCACTGACATGGGAAAAAGCAATTAAGTATAATACATTATAATATAATAATAAAAAGATGAAGAAATAATTACGAGGCAGAAAGACAGATCTATACCGAATAAGGCAAATGAATGGATAGGAAGATAGAAGGATACAACTTGTAAAACAGTAGTCTAGTTTTAACTTTTAGTGATAACAAAGACAAGTTATAAAAATTTCTTGGCTAAAACACCTTCCCCCAAAATAGAGTAAACATAATTCTATTACAGAGACAGAGCTGTAATCCAAAAGAGCCCTTACCTTGGTTCTAATTCTCTTGCAACTTTTTTTGCTTTATTCCATTCCTGTCCTATTATAAATGCATCAATAGCCTCCTTAATTAAATCACCAGCAAGGAATAACTGTGCAGCAGCTGAATAACGCTTGATCTCCATTAAACGGGGACCTAAAGAGAGAAATGTATAGTGAATTTACAGTCATAAAATATAAAGTATTACACATTTAATATTTCATAAAACACAGCCTACCTTAGGATGTTTACAATTCTAATGTTGGTAAGTCTATCTAAATATCAATTTAGAGGCAAAAAAATTACAACTGTTCTCTCGATCTAAAATACATAACTAATTTCAATTTCACCTTGCTCTCTTGAAGTCAAGCTATCATATCTTTCCAAGGCAGTGTCCCACAATCTTGTGGGATATTCTCTAGAAAAGTTGGGGTAAAACCTTCTAACCCCTCTTTCTGGTGAGGATATTGCCTTTCACCAAGGACCATTTTCCTTCCAAAGAGGTAATGGCAGCTCACTTATTTTGGATCTGTCCTTTGCCAACTTAAGTTTGTTGCAGGGGTGATTTCATCAACCTACTTGCCCTTAGCCATTCATGACTAAATATTATAGACTGTGAGCATCAACCCAAAAGTGGTAAAAGCTTGTAGAGAGAAAAGGCTTTTCAAGAAAAGGTGGAAAGAAATGGCAATAGTAACAACATTCAGCTCTTCCATTTCTCCACTCCTCTGTTGCTATACATATATATGGCGAACATGTATAAAAAAAATATATAATATATATTCATTTTTTATACTTAGAAAAGCAAATGGATTTGTATGTAGCATTTATGGATCTGGAGAAGGCATATGATAGAGTTGATAGAGATGCTCTGTGGAAGGTATTAAGAATATATGGTGTGGGAGGCAAGTTGTTAGAAGCAGTGAAAAGTTTTTATTGAGGATGTAAGGCATGTGTACATGTAGGAAGAGAGGAGAGTGATTGGTTCTCAGTGAATGTAGGTTTGCGGCAGGGGTGTGTGATGTCTCTATGGTTGTTTAATTTGTTTATGGATGGGGTTGTTAGGGAGGTAAATGCAAGAGTTTTGGAAAGAGGGGCAAGTATGAAGTCTGTTGGGGATGAGAGAGATTGGGAAGTGAGTCAGTTGTTGTTCGCTGATGATACAGCGCTGGTGGCTGATTCATGTGAGAAACTGCAGAAGCTGGTGACTGAGTTTGGTAAAGTGTGTGAAAGAAGAAAGTTAAGAGTAAATGTGAATAAGAGCAAGGTTATTAGGTACAGTAGGGTTGAGGGTCAAGTCAATTGGGAGGTAAGTTTGAATGAAGCAAAACTGGAGGAAGTAAAGTGTTTTAGATATCTCGGAGTGGATCTGGCAGCGGATGGAACCATGGAAGCGGAAGTGGATCATAGGGTGGGGGAGGGGGCGAAAATCCTGGGAGCCTTGAAGAATGTGTGGAAGTCGAGAACATTATCTCGGAAAGCAAAAATGGGTATGTTTGAAGGAATAGTGGTTCCAACAATGTTGTATGGTTGCAAGGCGTGGGCTATGGATAGAGTTGTGCGCAGGAGGATGGATGTGCTGGAAATGAGATGTTTGAGGACAATGTGTGGTGTGAGGTGGTTTGATCGAGTAAGTAACGTAAGGGTAAGAGAGATGTGTGGAAATAAAAAGAGCGTGGTTGAGAGAGCAGAAAAGGGTGTTTTGAAATGCTTGGGCACATGGAGAGAATGAGTGAGAAAAGATTGACCAAGAGGATATATGTGTCAGAGGTGGAGGGAACGAGGAGAAGTGGGAGACCAAATTGGAGGTGGAAAGATGGAGTGAAAAAGATTTTGTGTGATCGGGGCCTGAACATGCAGGAGGGTGAAAGGAGGGCAAGGAATAGAGTGAACTGGATTGATGTGGTATACCGGGGTTGACGTGCTGTCAGTGGATTGAACCAGGGCATGTGAAGCGTCTGGGGTAAACCATGGAAAGCTGTGTAGGTATGTACATTTGCGTGTGTGGACGTATGTATTTACATGTGTATGGGGGTGGGTTGGGCCATTTCTTTCATCTGTTTCCTTGCGCTACCTCGCAAGCGCGGGAGACAGCGACAAAGCAAAAAAAAAAAATATTCATTTTTTTATTTGTTACCCTTAATCGCCATTTCCCGTGTTAGTGAGGTAGTGCAAGGAAACAGACGAGGAATGGCCCAACCAACACACATACACACATGTATTTACATAAACGACAATACACACACATATGCATACATATACATACACAGACATATACATATATACACATGTACATATTCATACTTGCTGCCTTCATCCATTCCCGTTGCCACCCCACCACACATAAAATAGTATCCCCCCTCCTGACTCCAGCGAGGTAGTGCCAGGAAAAGACAAAGGTTTGCATGGTATTGCATTGGAATTCATACAAAAAAAGGGGATGACTGTGTTATTGATTGGTTGGTAAGGATATTCAATGTATGTATGGAATATGGTCAAGTGCCTGAGGATTGGTGGAATGCATGCATAGTGCCATTCTACAAAGGCAAAGGGGATACAGGTGAGTGTTCAAACTACAGAGGCATGAGTTTGTTGAGTATTCCTGGGAAATTATATAGGAGTATCCGGGGAAATTATATGGGAGAGTAGTGACTGAGAAAGTGAAATCATGCACAGAGCATCAGATTGGGGAAGAGCAGTGTGGTTTCAGAAGTGGTAGAGGATGTGTGGATCAGGTGTTTCCTTTGAAGAATGTATGTGAGAAATACTTAAAAAAACAGATGTAGCATTTATGAATCTGGAGAAGGCAAATGATAGGGTGGATAGAGATGCTTTGTGGAAGGTTTTAAGAGTATATGGTGTGGGAGGCAAGTTGCTATAAGCAATGGAAAGTTTTTACCAAGGATGTAAGACATGTGTATGAGTAGGAAAAGAGGAAAGTTATTGATTCCCAGTGAATGTTGGTTTGCGGCAGGGGTGCATGATGTCTCCATGGTTGTTTAACTTGTGTACGGCTAGAGTGGTTAGGGAGGTGAATGCAAGAGTTTTGGAGAGAGGGGTAAGTATGCAGTGTGTTGTGGATGAGATGGCATGGGAAGTGAGTCAGTTGTTTGCTGATGATACAGCGCTGGTGGCTGATTCGGGTGAGAAACTGCATAAGTTGGTGACTGAGTTTGGTAAAGAGTATGAAAAAAAAAGCTAAGAGTAAATGTGAATAAGAGTAAGGTTATTAGGTTCAGCTGGGTTGAGGGACAAGTTAACTGGGAGGTAAGTCTGAATAGAGAAAAACTAAAGGAAGTGAAGTGTTTTAGATATCTGGAAGTGGACTTAGCAGCAGATGGAACCATGAAAGTGGAAGTGAGTCACAGGGTGGGGGAGAGGCCGAAGGTTCTAGGAGCATTGAAGAATATATGGAAAGTGAGAACATTATCTAGGAGCGAAAATGGGTATGTTTACAGGTTCCAACAATGTTATATGGTTGCGAGGCATGGGGTACAGATAGGGTTGTGCAAAGGAGGGTGGATGTGTTGGAAATGAAATGTTTGAGGACAGTATGTGATGTGAGGTGGTTTGATCGAGTAAGTAATGAAAGGATAAGGGAGATGTGTGGTAATAAAAAGTGAATGATTGATACAGCAGAAGAGGGTGTGTTGAAATGGCTTGGACACATGGAGAGAATGAGTGAGGAAAGATTGACAAAGAGGATATATGTGTCGGAGGTGGAGGGAAGAAAGAGGTGGGAGACCAAATTGGAGGTGGAAGGATGGAATGAAAAAGATTTTGAGTGATCGAGGCCTGAACATACAGGAGGGTGAAAGGTGTGCAAGGAATAGAGTGAATTCGAATGATGTGGTATACCGGGGTCAACGTGATGTCAATGGATTGAAGCAGGGCATGTGAAGCGTCTAGGGTAAACCATGGAAAGTTCTGTGGGGCCTGGATGTGGAAAGGGAGCTGTGGTTTCGGTGCATTATTACATGACAGCTAGAGACTGAGTGTAAACGAATGGGACCATTGTTGTCTTTTCCTAGCGCTACCTCGCACACATGAGGGGGGAGGGGGTTGTTATTCCATGTGTGGCGAGGTGGTGATGGGAATAAATAAAGGCAGACAGTATGAATTATGTATATATGTATATGCCTGTGTGTGTATATATATGTGTACATTGAGATGTATAGGTATGTATATTTGCGTGTGTGGACGTGTATGTATATACATGTGTATATGGGTGGGTTGGGCCATTCTTTCGTCTGTTTCCTGGCGCTACCTCGCTAACGCAAGAGACAGCAACAAAGCAAAATAAATAAAAACAAAATATATATATATATATATATATATATATATATATATATATATATATATATATATATATATATATATACATCTTTCTTTCATACTATTCACCATTTCCCGCGTTAGCAAGGTAGCGTTAAGAAGAGAGGACTGGGCCTCTGAGGGAATATCCTCACCTGGCCTCGTTCTCTGTTCCTTCTTTTGGAAAAAAAAATAAAAAATAAAAAAAAAAACGAGAGGGGAGGATTTCCAGCCCCCCGCTCCCTCCCCTTTTAGTCGCCTTCTACAACACGCAGGGAATACGTGGGAAGTATTCTTTCCCCCCTTATCCCCAGGGATAATATATATATATATATATATATATATATATATATATATATATATATATATATATATATATATATATATATATGTATATATATATATATACATATATATATATATATATATATATATATATATATATATATATATATATATATATACATATATATATATATATATATATATATATATATATATATATATATATATATATATATATATATTCTTTTCACTGCTTCTAACAACTTGCCTCCCACACCATATATTCTTAATACCTTCCACAGAGCATCTCTATCAACTCTATCATATGCCTTCTCCAGATCCATAAATGCGACATACAAATCCATTTGCTTTTCTAAGTATTTCTCACATACATTCTTCAAAGCAAACACCTGATCCACACATCCTCTACCACTTCTGAAACCACACTGCTCTTCCCCAATCTGATGCTCTGTACATGCCTTCACCCTCTCAATCAATATCCTCCCATATAATTTACCAGGAATACTCAACAAACTTATACCTCTGTAATTTGAGCACTCACTCTTATCCCCTTTGCCTTTGTACAATGGCACTATGCACGCATTCCGCCAATCCTCAGGCACCTCACCATGAGTCATACATACATTAATAACCTTACCAACCAGTCAACAATACAGTCACCCCCTTTTTTAATAAATTCCACTGCAATACCATCCAAACCTGCTGCCTTGCCGGCTTTCATCTTCTGCAAACCTTTTACTACCTCTTCTCTGTTTACCAAATCATCTTCCCTAACCCTCTCACTTTGCACACCACCTCGACCAAAACACCCTATATCTGCCACTCTATCATCAAACACATTCAACAAACCTTCAAAATACTCACTCCATCTCCTTCTCACATCACCACTACTTGTTATCACCTCCCCATTTGCGCCCTTCACTGAAGTGAAAAGTTTTTATCGAGGATGTAAGGCATGTGTACGTGTAGGAAGAGGAAAGTGATTGGTTCTCAGTGAATGTAGGTTTGCGGCAGGGGTGTGTGATGTCTCCATGGTTGTTTAATTTGTTTATGGATGGGGTTGTTAGGGAGGTGAATGCAAGAGTTTTGGAAAGAGGGGCAAGTATGAAGTCTGTTGGGGATGAGAGAGCTTGGGAAGTGAGTCAGTTGTTGTTCGCTGATGATACAGCGCTGGTGGCTGATTCATGTGAGAAACTGCAGAAGCTGGTGACTGAGTTTGGTAAAGTGTGTGAAAGAAGAAAGTTAAGAGTAAATGTGAATAAGAGCAAGGTTATTAGGTACAGTAGGGTTGAGGGTCAAGTCAATTGGGAGGTGAGTTTGAATGGAGAAAAACTGGAGGAAGTGAAGTGTTTTAGATATCTGGGAGTGGATCTGGCAGCGGATGGAACCATGGAAGCGGAAGTGGATCATAGGGTGGGGGAGGGGGCGAAAATTCTGGGAGCCTTGAAGAATGTGTGGAAGTCGAGAACATTACCTCGGAAAGCAAAAATGGGTATGTTTGAAGGAATAGTGGTTCCAACAATGTTGTATGGTTGCGAGGCGTTTACTATGGATAGAGTTGTGCGCAGGAGGATGGATGTGCTGGAAATGAGATGTTTGAGGACAATGTGTGGTGTGACGTGGTTTGATCAAGTAAGTAACGTAAGGGTAAGAGAGATGTGTGGAAATAAAAAGAGCGTGATTGAGAGAGCAGAAGAGGGTGTTTTGAAATGGTTCGGGCACATGGAGAGCATGAGTGAGGAAAGATTGACCAAGAGAATATATGTGTCGGAGGTGGAGGGAACGAGGAGAAGAGGGAGACCAAATTGGAGGTGGAAAGATGGAGTGAAAAAGATTTTGTGTGATCGGGGCCTGAACATGCAGGAGGGTGAAAGGAGGGCAAGGAATAGAGTGAATTGGAGCGATGTGGTATACCGGGGTTGACGTGCTGTCAGTGGATTGAATCAGGGCATGTGAGGCATCTGGGGTAAACCATGGAAAGCTGTGTAGGTATGTATATTTGCGTGTATATATATATTCCTCTTTTAGAGCGTTAAAATACAAGGAGGGGAGGGTTTCTAGCCCCCCGCTCCCATCCCCTTTAGTCGCCTTCTACAACACGTGGGGAATGCGTGGGAAGTATTCTTTCTCCCCTATCCCCAGGGGGGAGGGGGTTGTTATTCCATGTGTGGCGAGGTGGCGATGGGAATGAATAATGGCAGACAGTATGAATTATGTACATGTGTATATATATGTATATGTCTGTGTGTGTATATATATGTATACACTGAGATGTATAGGTATGTATATATGCCTGTGTGGACGCGCATATATATACATGTGTATGTGGGTGGATTGGGCCATTCTTTCATCTGTTTCCTTGTGCTACCTCGCTAACGCGGGAGACAGCGACAAAGCAAAACATATAATAAAATAACAATAATATATCTTTCTTTCATACTATTTACCATTTCCCACATTCGCGACGTAGCATTAAGAACAGAGGACTGGGCCTTTGAGGGAATATCCTCACCTGGCCCCCTTCTCTGTTCCTTCTTTTGGAAAATTAAAAAAAAAAAAAAAAAATGAGACGGGAGGATTTCCAGCCCCCCGATCCCTTCCCTTTTAGTCGTCTTCTACAACACGCAGGGAATACGTGGGAAGTATTCTTTCTCCCCTATCCCCAAGGATAAATAACAAATATAGCTTTGCGGAAGATGAAAGCCGGCAAGGCAGCAGGTTTGGATGGTACTGCAGTGGAATTTATTAAAAAAGGGGGTGACTGTATTATTGACTGGTTGGTAAGGTTATTTAATGCATGTATGACTCATGGTGAGGTGCCTGAGGATTGGCGGAATGCGTGCATAGTGCTATTGTACAAAGGCAAAGGGGATAAGAGTGAGTGCTCAAATTAGAGAGGTATAAGTTTGTTGAGTATTCCTGGTAAATTATATGGGAGGGTATTGATTGAGAGGGTGAAAGCATGTACAGAGCATCAGATTGGGGAAGAGCAGTGTGGTTTCAGAAGTGGTAGAGGATGTGTGGATCAGGTGTTTGCTTTGAAGAATGTATGTGAGAAATACTTAGAAAAGCAAATGGATCTGTATGTAGCATTTATGGATCTGGAGAGGGCATATGATAGAGTTGATAGAGATGCTCTGTGGAAGGTATTAAGAATATATGGTGTGGGAGGCAAGTTGTTAGAAGCAGTGAAAAGTTTTTATCGAGGATGTAAGGCATGTGTACGTGTAGGAAGAGAGGAAAGTGATTGGTTCTCAGTGAATGTAGGTTTGCGGCAGGGGTGTGTGATGTCTCCATGGTTGTTTAATTTGTTTATGGATGGGGTTGTTAGGGAGGTGAATGCAAGAGTTTTGGAAAGAGGGGCAAGTATGAAGTCTGTTGGGGATGAGAGAGCTTGGGAAGTGAGTCAGTTGTTGTTCGCTGATGATACAGCGCTGGTGGCTGATTCATGTGAGAAACTGCAGAAGCTGGTGACTGAGTTTGGTAAAGTGTGTGAAAGAAGAAAGTTAAGAGTAAATGTGAATAAGAGCAAGGTTATTAGGTACAGTAGGGTTGAGGGTCAAGTCAATTGGGAGGTAAGTTTGAATGGAGAAAAACTGGAGGAAGTAAAGTGTTTTAGATATCTGGGAGTGGATCTGGCAGCGGATGGAACCATGGAAGCGGAAGTGGATCATAGGGTGGGGGAGGGGGCGAAAATTCTGATAGCCTTGAAGAATGTGTGGAAGTCGAGAACATAATCTCGGAAAGCAAAAATGGGTATGTTTGAAGGAATAGTGGTTCCAACAATGTTGTATGGTTGCGAGGCGTTGGCTATGGACAGAGTTGTGCGCAGGAGGATGGATGTGCTGGAAATGAGATGTTTGAGGACAATGTGTGGTGTGAGGTGGTTTGATCGAGTAAGTAACGTAAGGGTAAGAGAGATGTGTGGAAATAAAAAGAGCGTGGTTGAGAGAGCAGAATAGGGTGTTTTGGAGAGAATGAGTGAGGAAAGATTGACCAAGAGAATATATGTGTCGGAGGTGGAGGGAACGAGGAGAAGAGGGAGACCAAATTGGAGGTGGAAAGATGGAGTGAAAAAGATTTTGTGTGATCGGGGCCTGAACATGCAGGAGGGTGAAAGGAGGGCAAGGAATAGAGTGAATTGGATCGATGTGGTATACCGGGGTTGACGTGCTGTCAGTGGATTGAATCAGGGCATGTGAAGCGTCTGGGGTAAACCATGGAAAGCTGTGTAGGTATGTATATTTGCGTGTGTGGACGTATGTATATATATGTGTATGGGGGTGGGTTGGGCCATTTCTTTCGTCTGTTTCCTTGCGCTACCTCGCAAACGTGGGAGACAGCGACAAAGCAAAAAGAAAAAGAAAAAAAAAAAAAATATATATATATATATATATATATATATATATATATATATATATATATATATATATGTATGGATTTGTATGTAGCATTTATGGATCTGGAGAAGGCATATGATAGAGTTGATAGAGATGCTCTGTGGAAGGTATTAAGAATATATGGGGTGTGGGAGGCAAGTTGTTAGAAGCAGTGAAAAGTTTTTATCGAGGATGTAAGGCATGTGTACGTGTAGGAAGAGAGGAAAGTGACTGGTTCTCAGTTAATGTAGGTTTGCGGCAGGGGTGTGTGATGTCTCCATGGTTGTTTAATTTTTCTATGGATGGGGTTGTTAGGGAGGTAAATGCAAGAGTCTTGGAAAGAGGGGCAAGTATGAAGTCTGTTGGGGATGAGAGAGCTTGGGAAGTGAGTCAGTTGTTGTTCGCTGATGATACAGCGCTGGTGGCGGATTCATGTGAGAAACTGCAGAAGCTGGTGACTGAGTTTGGTAAAGTGTGTGGAAGAAGAAAGTTAAGAGTAAATGTGAATAAGAGCAAGGTTATTAGGTACAGTAGGGTTGAGGGTCAAGTCAATTGGGAGGCGAGTTTGAATGGAGAAAAACTGGAGGAAGTGAAGTGTTTTAGATATCTGGGAGTGGATCTGTCAGCGGATGGAACCATGGAAGCGGAAGCGGATCATAGGGTGGGGGAGGGGGCGAAAATTTTGGGAGCCTTGAAAAATGTGTGGAAGTCGAGAACATTATCCCGGAAAGCAAAAATGGGTATGTTTGAAGGAATAGTGGTTCCAACAATGTTGTATGGTTGCGAGGCGTGGGCTATGGATAGAGTTGTGCGCAGGAGGATGGATGTGCTGGAAATGAGATGTTTGAGGACAATGTGTGGTGTGAGGTGGTTTGATCGAGTAAGTAACGTAAGGGTAAGAGAGATGTGTGGAAATAAAAAGAGCGTGGTTGAGAGAGCAGAAGAGGGAGTTTTGAAATGGTTTGGGCACATGGAGAGAATGAGTGAGGAAAGATTGACCAAGAGGATATATGTGTCGGAGGTGGAGGGAACGAGGAGAAGAGGGAGACCAAATTGGAGGTGGAAAGATGGAGTGAAAAGGATTTTGTGTGATCGGGGCCTGAACATGCAGGAGGGTGAAAGGAGGGCAAGGAATAGAGTGAATTGGAGTGATGTGGTATACAGGGGTTGACGTGCTGTCAGTGGATTGAATCAAGGCATGTGAAGCGTCCGGGGTAAACCATGGAAAGCTGTGTAGTTATGTATATTTGCGTGTGTGGACGTGTGTATGTACATGTGTATGGGGGGGGGTTGGGCCATTTCTTTCGTCTGTTTCCTTGCGCTACCTCGCAAACGCGGGAGACAGCGACGAGGTATAAAAAAAAAAAAAAATATATATATATATATATTTTTTTTTTTTTTTTTTTTTTTTTTTTTTTTTTTTTTTATACTTTGTCGCTGTCTCCCGCGTTTGCGAGGTAGCGCAAGGAAACAGACGAAAGAAATGGCCCAACCCCCCCCCCCCCCATACACATGTACATACACACGTCCAGACACGCAAATATACATACCTACACAGCTTTCCATGGTTTACCCCAGACGCTTCACATGCCTTGCTTCAATCCACTGACAGCACGTCAACCCCTGTATACCACATGACTCCAATTCACTCTATTTCTTGCCCTCCTTTCACCCTCCTGCATGTTCAGGCCCCGATCACACAAAATCTTTTTCACTCCATCTTTCCACCTCCAATTTGGTCTCCCTCTTCTCCTCGTTCCCTCCACCTCCGACACATATATCCTCTTGGTCAATCTCTCCTCACTCATTCTCTCCATGTGCCCAAACCATTTCAAAACACCCTCTTCTGCTCTCTCGACCACGCTCTTTTTATTTCCACACATCTCTCTTACCCTTACGTTACTTACTCGATCAAACCACCTCACACCACACATTGTCCTCAAACATCTCATTTCCAGCACATCCATCCTCCTGCGCACATCTCTATCCATAGCCCACGCCTCGCAACCATACAGCATTGTTGGAACCACTATTCCCTCAAACATACCCATTTTTGCTTTCCGAGATAATGTTCTCGACTTCCACACATTTTTCAAGGCTCCCAAAATTTTCGCCCCCTCCCCCACCCTATGATCCACTTCCGCTTCCATGGTTCCATCCGCTGACAGATCCACTCCCAGATATCTAAAACACTTCACTTCCTCCAGTTTTTCTCCATTCAAACTCACCTCCCAATTGACTTGACCCTCACCCCTACTGTATCTAATAACCTTGCTCTTATTCACATTTACTCTCAACTTTCTTCTTCCACACACTTTACCAAACTCAGTCACCAGCTTCTGCAGTTTCTCACATGAATCAGCCACCAGCGCTGTATCATCAGCGAACAACAATTGACTCACTTCCCAAGCTCTCTCATCCCCAACAGACTTCATACTTGCCCCTCTTTCCAGGACTCTTGCATTTACCTCCTTTACAACCCCATCCATAAACAAATTAAACAACCATGGAGACATCACACACCCCTGCCGCAAACCTACATTCACTGAGAACCAATCACTTTCCTCTCTTCCTACACGTACACATGCCTTACATCCTCGATAAAAACTTTTCACTGCTTCTAACAACTTGCCTCCCACACCATATATTCTTAATATATATATATATATGGAATGACAACCCCCTCCCCCCTCATGTGTATGAGGTAGCACTAGGAAAGGACAACAAAGGCCCCATTCATTCACACTCAGTCTCTAGCTGTCATGTAAGAATGCACCAAAACCACAGCTCCCTTTCC
The DNA here is from genome assembly GCF_036320965.1 of Panulirus ornatus. Classification (NCBI taxonomy): domain Eukaryota; kingdom Metazoa; phylum Arthropoda; class Malacostraca; order Decapoda; family Palinuridae; genus Panulirus; species Panulirus ornatus. The sequence continues at coordinate 20,156,811 of NC_092244.1, read as the reverse complement.
ACATCCAGGCCCCACAGAACTTTCCATTGTTTACCCCAGATGCTTCACATGCCCTGGTTCAATCCATTGACAGCACATCGACCCCAGTATACCACATCGTTCCAATTCACTCTATTCCTTGCATGCCTTTCACCCTCCTGCATGTTCAGGCCCAGATCACTTAAAATCTTTTTCACTCCATCTTTCCACCTCCTATTTGGTCTCCCACTTCTCCTTGTTCCCTCCACCTCTGCCACATATATCCTCTTGGTCAACCTTTCCTCACTCACTCTCTCCATGTGACCAAACAATTTCAAAACACCCTCTTCTGCTCTCTCAACCACACTCTTTTTATTTCCACACATCTCTCTTACCCTTACATTACTTACTCGATCAAACCACCTCACACCACATATTGTCCTCAAACATGTCATTTCCAGCACATCCACCCTCCTACACACAACTCTATCCATAGCCCATGCCTCGCAACCATACAACATTGTTGGAACCACTATTCCTTCAAAAATACCCATTTTTGCTTTCCGAGATAATGTTCTCGACTTCCAAACATTATTCAAGGCTCCCAGAATTCTCGCCCCCTCCCCCACCCTATGATTCACTTCTGCTTCCATGGTTCCATCTGCTGCCAGATCCACTCCCAAAAATCTAAAACACTTTACTTCCTCCAGTTTTTCTCCATTCAAACTTACCTCCCAATTGACTTGACCCTCAACTCTACTGTGCCTAATAACCTTGCTCTTATTCACATTTACTCTTAACTTTCTTCTTTCACACATTCTACCAAACTCAGTCACCAGCTTCTGCAGTTTCTCACATGAATCAGCCACCAGCGCTGTATCATCAGCAAACAACAACTGACTCACTTCCCAAGCTCTCTCATCCACAACAGACTGCATACTTGCCCCTCTTTCCAAAACTCTTCCATTCACCTCCCTAACAACCCCATCCATAAACAAATTAAACAACCATGGAGACATCACACACCCCTGCCGCAAACCTACATTCACTGAGAACCAATCACTTTCCTCTCTTCCTACACGTACACATGCCTTACATCCTCGATAAAAACTTTTCACTGCTTCTGACAACTTGCCTCCCACACCATATATTCTTAATACCTTCCACAAACCATCTCTATCAACCCTATCATAAGCCTTCTCCAGATCCATAAAAGCTACATACAAATCCATTTGCTTTTCTAAGTATTTCTCACATACATTCTTCAAAGCAAACACCTGATCCACACATCCTCTACCACTTCTGAAACCACACTGCTCTTCCCCAATCTGATGCTCTGTACATGCCTTCACCCTCACAATCAATACCCTCCCATATAATTTACCAAGAATATTCAACAAACTTATACCTCTGTAATTTGAGCACTCACTCTTATCCCCTTTGCCTTTGTACAATGGCACTATGCAAGCATTCCGCCAATCCTCAGGCACCTCACCATGAGTCATACATACATTAAATAACCTTACCAACTAGTCAACAATACAGTCACTCCCTTTTTTAATAAATTCCACTACAATACCATCCAAACCTGCTGCCTTGCCGGCTTTCATCTTCCGCAACGCTTTTACTACCTCTTCTCTGTTTACCAAATCATTTTCCCTAACCATCTCACTTTGCACACCACCTCGACCAAAACACCCTATCTCTGCCACTCTATCATCAAACACATTCAACAAACCTTCAAAATACTCACTCCATCTCCCTCTTACATCACCACTACTTATTATCACCTCCCCATTAGCCCCCTTCACTGAAGTTCCCATTTGCTCCCTTGTCTTACGCACTTTATTTACCTCCTTCCAAAACATTTTTTTGTTCTCCCTAAAATTTAATGATACTCTCACCCCAACTCTCATTTGCCCTCTTTTTGACCTCTTGCACCTTTCTCTTGACCTCCTGCCTCTTTCTTTTATACATCTCCCAGTCATTTGCATTTTTTCCCTGCAAAAATTGTCCAATTGCCTCTCTCTTCTCTTTCACCAATAATCTTACTTCTTCATCCCACCACTCACTACCCTTTCTAATCAACCCACTTCCCACGCTTCTCATGCCACAAGCATCTTTTGCGCAAGCCATCACTGCTTCCCTAAATACATCCCATTCCTCCCCCACTCCCCTTACTTCCTTTCTTCTCACCTTTTCCCATTCTGTCCTCAGTCTCTCCTGGTACTTCCTCACACAAGTCTCCTTCCCAAGCTCACTTACTCTCACCACTCTCTTCACCACCAACACTCTAACTTCTTTTCTGAATTTCTAGAAATCTTCACCTTCGCCTCCACAAGATAATGATCAGACATCCCTCCAGTTGCACCTCTCAGCACATTAACATCCAAAAGTCTCTCTTTCGTGCCTATCAATTAACACGTAATCCAATAATGCTCTCTGGCCATCTGTCCTACTTACATACGTATACTTATGTATATCTCTCTTTTTAAACCAGGTATTCCCAATCACCAGTCCTTTTTCAGCACATAAATCTACAAGCTCTTCACCATTTCCATTTACAACACTGAACACCCCATGTACACCAATTATTCCCTCAACTGCCACATTACTCACCTTTGCATTCAAATCACTCATCACTATAACCCGGTAGTATGTTTGAGGAAAGGAACCTGGATATTTTGGTTCTGAGGGAAAGGAAGCTCAAGGGTAAAGGGGAAGAGTGGTTTGGGAATGTCTTGGGAGTAAAGCCAGGGGTTAGTGAGAGGACAAGAGCTAGGGAAGGAGTAGCACTACTCCCGAAACAGGAGTTGTGGATGTATGTGATAGAGTGTAAGAAAGTAAACTCTAGATTGATATGGGTAAAACTGAAAGTTGTTGGGGAGAGATGGGTGATTATTGGTGCATATGCACCTGGGTATGAGAAGAAAGATCATGAGAGGCAAGTGTTTTGGGAGCAGCTGAATGAGTGTGTTAGTGGTTTTGATGCATGAGACCGGGTTATAGTGATGGGTGATTTGAATGCAAAGGTGAGTAATGTGGGAGTTGAGGGAATAATTGGTATACATGGGGTGTTCAGTGTTGTAAATGGAAAGGGTGAAGAGCTTGTAGATTTAAGTGCTGAAAAAGGACTGGTGATTGGGAATACCTGGTTTAAAAAGTGAGATATACATAAGTATATGTATGTAAGTACGAGAGATGGCCAGATAGCGTTATTGGATGACGTGTTAATTGATAGGCACGCGAAAGAGAGACTTTTGGATGTTAATGTGCTGAGAGGTGCAACTGGAGGGATGTCTGATCATTATCTTGTGGAGGCGAAGGTGAAGATTTGTAGAGGTTTTCAGAAAAGAAGAGAGAATGTTGGGGTGAAGAGAGAGAAGAGTAAGTGAGCTTCGGAAGGAGACTCGTGTGATGAAGTACCGGGAGAGACTGAATACAGAATGGAAAAAGGTGAGAACAAAGGACGTAAGGGGAGTGGGAGAGGAATGGGATGTATTTAGGGAAGCAGTGATGGCTTGCGCAAAAGATGCTTGTGGCATGAGAAGCGTGGGAGGTGGGCAGATTAGAAAGGGTAGTGAATGGTGGCATGAAGAAGGAAGATTATTAGTGAAACAGAAGAGAGAGGCATTTGGACAATTTTTGTAGGGAAAAAATACAAATGAGTGGGAGATGTATAAAAGAAAGAGGCAGGAGGTCAAGAGAAAGGTGCAAGAGGTGAAAAAGAGGGCAAATGAGAGGTGGGGTGAGAGAGTATCATTAAATTTTAGGGAGAATAAAAAGATGTTTTGGAAGGAGGTAAATAAAGTGTGTACGACAAGGGAACAAATGGGAACTTCAGTGAAGGGGGATAATGGGGAGGTGATAATAAGTAGTGGTGATGTTAGAAGGAGATGGCGTGAGTATTTTGAAGGTTTGTATTTTGAAGGTTTGTTGAATGTGTTTGATGATAGAGTGGCAGATATAGGGTGTTTTGGCCGAGGTGGTGTGCAACGTTAGAGGGTTAGGGAAAATGATTTGGTAAACAGAGAAGAGGTAGCAAAAACTTTGCAGAAGTTGAAAGCCGGCAACGCAGCGGGTTTGGGTGGTATTGCAGTGGAATTTAATAAAAAAGGGGGTGACTGTATTGTTGACTGGCAGGTAAGGTTATTTAATGTATGTATGATTCATGGTGAGGTGCCTGAGAATTGGCAGAATGCTTGCATAGTGCCATTGTACAAAGGCAAAGGGGACAAAGGTGAGTGCTCAAATTATAGAGGTATAAGAAGGAACAGAGGGGGCCAGGTGAGGATATTCCAAAAAAGGCCCAGTCCTCTAAGTTTGTTGAGTATTCCTGGTAAATTATATGGGAGGGTATTGATTGAGAGGGTGAAGACATGTACAGAGCATCAGATTGGGGGAGAGCAGTGTGGTTTCAGAAGTGGTAGAGGATGTGTGGATCAGGTGTTTGCTTTGAAGAATGTATGTCAGAAATACTTAGAAAAGCAAATGGATTTGTATGTAGCATTTATGGATCTGGAGAAGGCATATGATAGAGTTGATAGAGATGGTTTGTGGAAGGTATTAAGAATATATAGTGTGGGAGGCTAGTTGTTAGAAGCTGTGAAAAGTTTTTATCGAGAATGTAAGGCATGTGTACGTGTAGGAAGAGAGGAAAGTGATTGGTTCTCAGTGAATGTAGGTTTGCGGCAGGGGTGTGTGATGTCTCCATGTTTGTTTAATTTGTTTATGGATGGGGTTGTTAGGGAGGTGAATGGAAGAGTTTTGGAAAGAGGGGCAAGTATGCAGTCTGTTGTGGATGAGAGAGCTTGGGAAGTGAGTCAGTTGTTGTTCGCTGATGATATGCTGGTGGCTGATTCATGTGAGAAACTGCAGAAGCTAGTGACTGAGTTTGGTAAAGTGTGTGAAAGAAGAAAGTTGAGAGTAAATGTGAATATGAGTAAGGTTATTAGGTACAGTAGGGTTGAGGGTCAAGTAAACTGGGAGGTAAGTTTGAATAGAGAAAAACTGGAGGACGTGAAGTGTTTTAGATATCTGGGAGTGGATTTGGCAGCGGATGGAACCATGGAAGCAGAAGTGAATCATAGGGTGGGGGAGGGGGCGAAAATTCTGGGAGCCTTGAAGAATGTGTGGAAGTCGAAAACATTATCTCAGAAAGCAAAAATGGGTATGTTTGAGGGAATAGTGGTTCCAACAATGTTGTATGGTTGCGAGGCGTGGGCTATGGATAGAGTTGTGCGCAGGAGGGTGAATGTGCTGGAAATGAGATGTTTGAGGACAATACGTGGTGTGAGGTGGTTTGATCGGGTAAGTAATATTAGGGTAAGAGAGATGTGTGGTAATAAAAAGAGTGTGGTTGAGAGAGCAGAAGAGGGTGTTTTTGAAATGGTTTGGCCACACGGAGGGAATGAGAGAGGAAAGATTGACCAAGAGGATATATGTGTCAGAGGTGGATTGAACGAGGAGAAGTGGGATTTTGAGTGATCGGGGTCTGAACATGCAGGAGGGTGAAAGGCGTGCAAGGAATAGAATGAACTGGAACGATGTGGTATACCCGGGTCGACGTGCTGTCAATGGATTGAACCAGGGCATGTGAAGCATCTGGGGTAAACTATGGTAAGTTCTGTGGGGCCCGGATGTGGAAAGGGAGCTGTGGTTTCGGTGCATTATTACATTACAGCTAGAGACTGAGTGTGAATGAATGGGGCCTTTGTTGTCTTTCCTAGCGCTACCTCGCACACATGTCAGGGAAGGTGTTGTTATTCCATGTGTGGCGGGGTGGCGATGGGAATGAATAAAGGCAGACAATATGAATTATGTACATGGGTATATATGTATATGTCTGTGTGTGTATACACATGTATACATTGAGATGTATAGGTATGTATATGTGCTGTGTCTGGACATGTATGTATATACATGTGTATGTGGGTGGGTTGGGCCTTTCTTTCATCTGTTTCCTGCGCTACTTCACTAACGCGGGAGACAGCAACAAAGCAAAATAAATAATAAATAATATATATATATATGTGTGTGTGTACGTGGGGAGTTGGGCCATTCTTCTTCTGTATCATCAGCGAATAACAACTCCCTTACTTCATAAGCCCTCTCATCCACAACAGACTGCATACTTGCCCCTCTCTCCAAAAGTTTTGCATTCATCTCCCTAACAACCCCATCCATAAACATATTAAAAAAAGAAAAAAATAAACAACCAGAGAGGCATCACACACCCCTGCCACAAACTGACATTCACTGGGAACCTATCACTTTCCTCTCTTCCTACTCATACACATGCATTACATCCTTGGTTAAAAACTTTTCAGTGCTTCTAGCAACTTTCCTTCCACACCATATAGTCTTAAAAACTTTCACAAAAAGTCCCTATCAAACCTATCATATGCCTTCTCCAGATCCAAAAATAGTATATCCAAATCCGTCTGTTTTTGAAAATACTTCACACATACATTTTTCAAAGCAAACGCCTGACCTACACATCCTCTACCACTTCTGTAAAAACACTGCTCTTCCCCAATCTGATGCTCTGCACATGCCTTTACCCTCTCAATCAATACCATCCCATATAATTTCCAAGAAATACCCAACAAATTTATGCCTCTGTAATTTGAACACTCATCTTTATCCCCTTTGCCTTTTTACAATATCACTGTGCATGCATTCTGCCAATCCTCAGCCATTTCACCATGATCCATACATACATTGAATATCCTTACCAACCAATTAATAACAGAGTCACCCCCTTTTTTAGTAAATTCCACTGCAATACCATCCAAACCTGCCGCCATGCTGGCTTTCATCTTCTCTGCTTACCAAACCATTCTCCCTGACCCTCTCGCTTTGCACTCCATCCTGACCAAAACACCCTATACCTGCAACTCTATCATCAAACACATTCAACAAACCTTAAAATTTTCTCTCCATCTCCTCACTTCATCACTACTTGTTATTACCTCCCCATTAGCCCCCTTCACCGATGTTCCCATTTGCTCTCGTCTTACACACTTTATTTACCTCCTTCCAAAACCATCTATTATTCTCACTAAAATTTAATAATACTCTCTCACCCCAACTCTCATTCCCACGCATTCCTCACATGTCATAGAAGGCAACTAAAGGGGACGGGAGTGGGGGGGCCAGAAACCCTCCCCTCCTTGTATTTTAACTTTCTAAAAATGGGAAACAGAAGGAGTCACGCAGAGAGTGCTCATCCTCCTCATAGACTCAGATTGGAGTGTCTAAATGTCTGTGGATGTAACCAAGATGTGAAAAAAGGAGAGATAGGTAGTATGTTTGAGGAAAGGAACCTGGATGTTTCGGCTCTCAGTGAAACGAAGCTCAAGGGTAAAGGGGAAGAGTGGTTTGGGAATGTCTTGGGAGTAAAGTCAGGGGTTAGTGAGAGGACAAGAGCAAGGGAAGGAGTTGCAGTACTCCTGAAACAGGAGTTTTGGGAGTATGTGATTGAATGTAAGAAAGTAAATTCTCGATTAATATGGGTAAAACTGAAAGTTGATGGAGAGAGATGGGTGATTATTGGTGCATATGCACCTGGGCATGAGAAGAAAGATCATGAGAGGCAAGAGTTTTGGGAGCAGCTGAGTGAGTGTGTTAGTGGTTTTGATGCACAGGACCAGGTTATAGTGATGGGTGATTTGAATGCAAAGGTGAGTAATGTGGCAGTTGAGGGTATAATTGGTATACATGGGGTGTTCAGTGTTGTAAATGGAAATGGTGAAGAGCTTGTAGTTTTGTGTGCTGAAAAAGGACTGGTGATTGGGAATACCTGGTTTAAAAAGCGAAATATACATAAGTATACGTATGTAAGTAGGAGAGATGGCCAGAGAGCGTTATTGGATTATGTGTTAATTGACAGGCGCGTGAAAGAGAGACTTTTGGATGTTAATGTGCTGAGAGGTGCAACTGGAGGGATGTCTGATCATTATCTTGTGGAGGCTAAGGTGAAGATTTGTATGGGTTTTCAGAAAAGAAGAGTGAATGTTGGGGTGAAGAGGGTGGTGAGAGTAAGTGAGCTTGGGAAGGAGACTTGTGTGAGAAAGTACCAGGAGAGACTGAGTACAGAATGGAAAAAGGTGAGAACAATGGAAGTAAGGGGAGTGGGGGAGGAATGGGATGTATTTAAGGAATCAGTGATGGAGTGCTCAAAAGATGCTTGTGGCATGAGAAGCGTGGGAGGTGGGTTGATTAGAAAGGGTAGTGAGTGGTGGGATGAAGAAGTAAGATTATTAGTGAAATAGAAGAGAGAGGCATTTGGACGATTTTTGCAGGGAAAAAATGCAATTGAGTGGGAGATGTATAAAAGAAAGAGACAGGTCAAGAGAAAGGTGCAAGAGGTGAAAAAGAGGGCAAATGAGAGTTGGGGTGAGAGAGTATCATTAAATTTTAGGGAGAATAAAAAGATGTTCTGGAAGGAGGTAAATAAAGTGCGTAAGACAAGGGAGCAAATGGGAACTTCAGTGAAGGGCGCTAATAGGGAGGTGATAACAAGTAGTGGTGATGTGAGAAGGAGATGGAGTGAGTATTTTGAAGGTTTGTTGAATGTGTTTGATGATAGAGTGGCAGATATAGGGTGTTTTGGTCGAGGTGGTGTGCAAAGTGAGAGGGTTGGGAAAATGATTTGGTAAACAGAGAAGAGGTAGTAAAAGCTTTGCGGAAGATGAAAGCTGGTAAGGCAGCAGGTTTGGATGGTATTGCAGTGGAATCTATTAAAAAAGGGGGTGACTGTATTGTTGACTGGTTAGTTAGGTTATTTAATGTATGTATGACTCATGGTGAGGAGCCTGAGGATTGGTGGAATGCGTGCATAGTGCCATTGTACAAAGGCAAAGGGGATAAGAGTGAGTGCTCAAATTACAGAGGTATAAGTTTGTTGAGTATTCCTGGAAAAATTATATGGGAGGGTATTGATTGAGAGGGTGAAGGCATGTACAGAGCATCAGATTGGGGAAGAGCAGTGTGGTTTCAGAAGTAGTAGAGGATGTGTGGATCAGGTGTTTGCTTTGAAGAATGTATGTGAGAAATACTTAGAAAAGCAAATGGATTTGTATGTAGCATTTATGGATCTAGAGAAGGCATATGATAGAATTGATAGAGATGCTCTGTGGAAGGTATTAAGAATATATGATGAGGGAGGCAACTTGTTAGAAGCAGTGAAAAGTTTTTATCGAGGATGTACGGCATGTGTACATGTAGGAAGAGAGGAAAGTGATTGGTTCTCAGTAAATGTTGGTTTGCGGCAGGGGTGCGTGATGTCTCCATGGTTGTTTAATTTGTTTATGGATGGGGTTGTTAGGGAGGTGAATGCACGAGTTTTGGAAAGAAGGGCAAGTATGCAGTCTGTTGTGGATGAGAGGGCTTAGGAAGTGAGTCAGTTGTTGTTTGCTGATAACACAGTGCTGGTGGCTGATTTAGGTGAGAAACTGCAAAAGCTGGTGACTGAGTTTGGTAAAGTGTGTGAAAGAAGAAAGTTGAGAGTAAATGTGAATAAGAGCAAGGTTATTAGGTGCAGTAGGGTTGAGGGACAAATCAGTTGGGAGGTAAGTTTGAATAGAGAAAAACTGGAGGAAGTGAAGTGTTTTAGAAAGCTGGGAGTGGATTTGGCAGCAGATGGAACCATGGAAGCGGAAGTGAATCATAGGGTGGGGGAGGGGTCGAAACTTCTGGGTGCGTTGAAGTATGTGTGGAAGTCGAGAAGGTTATCTTGGAAAGCAAAAATGGGTATGTTTGAAGGAATAGTGGTTCCAACAATGTTATATGGTTGCAAGACATGGGCTAAAGATAGAGTTGTGTGGAGGAGGGTGGATGTGCTGGAAATGAGATGTTTGAGGACAATATGTGATGTGAGGTGGTTTGATCGAGTAAGTAATGAAAGGGTAAGAGAGATGTGTGGTAATAAAAAGAGTGTGGTCGAGAGAGCAGAAGAGGGTGTTTTGTAATTGTTTGGTCACATGGAGAGAATGAGTGAGGAAAGATTGACAAAGAGGATATATGTGTCAGAGGTGGAGGGAACGAGGAGAATTGGGAGACCGAATTGGAGGTGGAAAGATGGAGTGAAAAAGATTTTGAGTGATCAGGGCCTGAACATGCATGAGGGCGAAAGGCATGCAAGGAATAGAGTGAATTAGAACAATGTTATATACCGGGGTCGATGCGCTGTAAATTTATTGAACCAGGGCATGTGAAGCGTCTGGGGTAAACCATGAAAAGTTTTGTGGGGCCTGGATGTGGAAAGAGAGCTGTGGTTTCGGTGCATTATACATGACAGCTAGAGACTGAGTGCGAACGAATGTGGCCTTTGTTGTCTTTTCCGAGCGCTACCTAGTGCACGTGCGGAGAGACGGGATTGTCATTTCATATGTGGCAGGGTGGCGACAGGAACGAATAAGGGCAGACAGTATGAATTATGTACATGTGTATGTATGTATATGTCTGTGTGTGTATATATATGTATATGTTGAGATGTACAGGTATGTATATATGCATGTGTGGATGTGTATTTATATACATGTGTATGTGGGTGGGTTGGGCTATTCTTTCATCTGTTTCCTTGCGCTACCTTGCTAAGGCGGGAGACAGCGACAAAGTATGATAGATAAATATGAATTTGTAATTTGTGCATTCACCTTTATCCCGCTTGCCTTTGTACAATGGCACTATGCAAGAATTCCGCCAACCATCAGGCACCTCATTATGAGTCATATATACATTAAATAACCTTACCAACCAATCAACAACACAGTCACACCATTTTTTGGTAAATTCAACTGCAATACCATCAAAACCCACTGCTTAGCCGGCTTTCATCTTCCGCATAGCTTTTACTACCTCTTCTCTGTTTACCAAATCATTCTCCCTAACCCTCTTACTTTGCACATCACCTTGACCAAAACACCCTATATCTGCCACTCTATCTTCAAACACATTCAACAAACCTTCAAAATACTCACTCCATCTTCTCACATCACCACTACTTGTTATCACCTCCCCATTAGCCCCCTTCATTGATGTTCCCATTTGTTCCTTTGTCTTGCACACTTTATTTACCTCCTTTCAAAACATCTTTTTATCCTCCCTAAAATTTAATGATACTCTCTCACCCCAACTCTCATTTGACCTCTTTTTCACCTCTTGCACCTTTCTCTTGACCTCCTGCCTCTCTCTTTTATACATCTCCCAGTCATTTGCTTTATTTCCCTGCAAAAATTGTCCAAATGCCTCTCTCTCCTCTTTCACTAATAATTTTACTTCATCCCACCACTCACTACCCTTTCTAATCTGCCCACCTCCAATGCTTCTCATGCCACAAGCATCTTTTGCACAAGGCATCACTGTTTCCCTAAATACATCCCATTCCTCCCCCTCTGCCCTTACGTCCTTTGTTCTCACCTTTTTCCATTCTGTCCTCAGTCTCTCCTGGTAGTTCCTCACACAAGTCTCCTTCCCAAGCTCACTCACTCTCACCACTCTCTTCACCCCAACATTCTCTCTTCTTTTCTGAAAACCTCTACAAATCTTCACCTTCGCCTCCATAAGATAATGATCAGACATCCCTCCAGTTGCACCTCTCAGCACCTTAACATGCAAAAGTCTCTCTTTTGCGTGCCTATCAATTAATACATGATCGAATAACGCTCTCTGACCATCTCTCCTACTTTCATACATATACATATGTATTATTTTTTATTTTGCTTTGTCGCTGTCTCCCGCATTTGCGAGGTAGCGCAAGGAAACAGACGAAAGAAATGGCCCAACCCACCCCCATACACATGTATATACATACACGTCCACACATGCAAATATACATACCTATACATCTCAATGTACACATATATATACACACACAGACACATACATATATACCCATGCACACAGTTCACACTGTCTGCCTTTATTCATTCCCATCGCCACCTTGCCACACATGGAATACCATCCCCATCCCCCTCATGTGTGCGAGGTAGCGCTAGGAAAAGACAACAAAGGCCCCATTCGTTCACACTCAGTCTCTAGCTGTCATGCAATAATGCCCGAAGCCACAGCTCCCTTTCCACATCCAGGCCCCACACAGCTTTCCATGGTTTACCCCAGACGCTTCACATGCCCTGATTCAATCCACTGACTGCACGTCAACCCCGGTATACCACATCGATCCAATTCACTCTGTTCCTTGCCCGCCTTTCACCCTCCTGCATGTTCAGGCCCCGATACTCAAAATCTTTTTCACTCCATCTTTCCACCTCCAATTTGGTCTCCCACTTCTCCTCATTCCCTCCAGCTCCAACACATATATCCTCTTTTAGATATCTAAAACACTTTACTTCCTCCAGTTTTTCTCCATTCAAACTTACCTCCCAACTGACTTGACCCTCAACCCTACTGTACCTAATAACCTTGCTCTTATTCACATTTACTCTTAACTTTCTTCTTTCACACACTTTACCAAACTCAGTCACCAGCTTCTGCAGTTTCTCACATGAATCAGCCACCAGCGCTGTATCATCAGCGAACAACAACTGACTCACTTCCCAAGCTCTCTCATCCCCAACAGACTTCATACTTGCCCCTCTTTCCGAAACTCTTGAATTCACCTCCCTAACAACCCCATCCACAAACAAATTAAACAACCATGGAAACATCACACACCCCTGCCGCAAACCTACATTCACTGAGAACCAATCACTTTCCTCTCTTCCTACACGTACACATGCCTTACATCCTCAATAAAAACTTTTCACTGCTTCTAACAACTTGCCTCCCACACCATATATTCTTAGTACCTTCCACAGAGCATCTCTATGAACTCTATCATATGCCTTCTCCAGATCCATAAATGCTACAGACAAATGAAATGAAACCACACACACTTATGAAACCACACTGCTCTTCCCCAATCTGAGGCTCTGTACATGCCTTCACCCTCTCAATCAATACCCTCCCATATAATTTCCCAGGAATACTCAACAAACTTATACCTCTGTAATTTGCGCACTCACTCTTCTCCCCTTTGCCTCTGTACAATGGCACTATGCACGCATTCCGCCAATCCTCAGGCACCTCACCATGAGTCATCCATACATTAAATAACCTTACCAACCAGTCAATAATACAGTCACCCCCTTTTTTAATAAATTCCACTGCAGTACCATCCAAACCTGCTGCCTTTCCAGCTTTCATCTTCCGCAAAGCTTTTACTACCTCTTCTCTGTTTACCAAATCATATTCCCTAACCCTCTCACTTTGCACACCACCTCGACCAAAACACCCTATATCTGCCACTCTATCATCAAACACATTCAACAAACCTTCAAAATACTCACTCCATCTCCTCACATCACCACTACTTGTTATCACCTCCCCATATATATATGTGTGTGTGTGTGTGTGTCGTAGAAGGCAACTAAAAGGGAAGGGAGTGAGGGCTGGAAATCCTCCCCTCTCATTTTTAATTTTCCAAAAGAAGGAACAGAGAAGGGGGCCAAGTGAGGATTTCCCTCAAAGGCTCAGTCATCTTTTCTTAATGCTACCTCACTAACGCAGAAATGGCGAATAGCATGAAGGTGAGTTTGAATGGAGAAAAACTGGAGGAAGTGAAGTGTTTTAGATATCTGGGAGTGGATCTGGCAGCGGATGGAACCATGGAAGCGGAAGTGGATCATAGGGTGGGGGAGGGGGCGAAAATCCTGGGGGCCTTGAAGAATGTGTGGAAGTCGAGAACATTATCTCGGAAAGTAAAAATGGGTATGTTTGAAGGAATAGTGGTTCCAACAATGTTGTATGGTTGCGAGGCGTGGGCTATGGATAGAGTTGTGCGCAGGAGGATGGATGTGCTGGAAATGAGATGTTTGAGGACAATGTGTGGTGTGAGGTGGTTTGATCGAGTGAGTAACGTAAGGGTAAGAGAGATGTGTGGAAATAAAAAGAAGAGGGTGTTTTGAAGTGGTTTGGGCACATGGAGAGGATGAGTGAGGAAAGATTGACCAAGAGGATATATGTGTCGGAGGTGGAGGGAACAAGGAGAAGAGGGAGACCAAATTGGAGGTGGAAAGATGGAGTGAAAAAGATTTTGTGTGATCGGGGCCTGAGCATGCAGGAGGGTGAAAGGAGAGCAAGGAATAGAGTGAATTGGAGCGATGTGGTATACCGGGGTTGACGTGCTGTCAGTGGATTGAAGCAGGGCATGTGAAGCGTCTGGGGTAAACCATGGAAAGCTGTGTAGGTATGTATATTTGCGTGTGTGGACGTATGTATATACATGTGTATGGGGGGGGTTGGGCCATTTCTTTCGTCTGTTTCCTTGCGCTACCTCGCAAACGCGGGAGACAGCGACAAAGTATAATAAAAATATAAAAAATATATATATATATATATATATATATATATATATATATATATATATATATTTTATTTTATTTTGGTTTGTTGCTGTCTCCCGCATTTGTGAGGTAGCGCAAGGAAACAGACGAAAGAAATGGCCCAACCCACCCCTATACACAATGTATATACATACACGTCCACACACGCAAATATACATACCTATACATCTCAATGTACACATATATATACACACACAGACACATACATATATACCCATGCACACAATTCACACTGTCTGCCCCCATTCATTCCCATCGCCACCTCGCCACACATGGAATACCATCCCCCTCCCCCCTCATGTGTGCGAGGTAGCACTAGGAAAAGACAACAAAGGCCCCATTCATTCATACTCAGTCTCTAGCTGTCATGCAATAATGCCCGAAACCACAGCTCCCTTTCCACATCCAGGCCCCACACAGCTTTCCATGGTTTACCCCAGACGCTTCACATGCCCTGATTCAATCCACTGACTGCACGTCAACCCCGGTATACCACATTGATCCAATTCACTCTATTCCTTGCCCGCCTTTCACCCTCCTGCATGTTCAGGCCCCGATCACACAAAATCTTTTTCACTCCATCTTTCCACCTCCAATTTGGTCTCCCTCTTCTCCTCGTTCCCTCCACCTCCGACACATATATCCTCTTGGTCAATCTTTCCTCACTCATTCTCTCCATGTGCCCAAACCATTTCAAAGCACCCTCTTCTGCTCTCTCAACCACGCTCTTTTTATTTCCACACATCTCTCTCACCCTTACATTACTTACTCGATCAAACCACCTCACACCACACATTGTCCTCAAACATCTCATTTCCAGCACATCCATCCTCCTGCGCACCACTCTATCCATAGCCCACGCCTCGCAACCATACAACATTGTTGGAACCACTATTCCTTCAAACATAAACATTTTTGCTTTCCGAGATAATGTTCTCGACTTCCACACATTCTTCAAGGTTCCCAGGATTTTCGCCCCCTCCCCAACCCTATGATTTACTTCCGCTTCCATGGTTCTATCCGCTGCCAGATCTACTCCCAGATATCTAAAACACTTTACTTTCTCCACTTTTTCTCCATTCAAACTTACCTCCCAATATATATATATATATATATATATATATATATATATATATATATATATATATATATATATATATATATATATATATATTTTTTTTTCTTTTTTTTTATACTATTCGCCATTTCCCGCGTTAGCAAGGTAGCGTTAAGAACAGAGGACTGGACCTTTGAGGGAACATCCTCACCTGGCCCCCTTCTCTGTTCCTTCTTTTGGAAAATTGAAAAAAAAAACTGAGAGGGGAGGATTTCCAGCCCCCCGCTCCCTTCCCTTTTAGTCGCCTTCTATGACACGCAGGGAATACGTGGGAAGTATTCTTTCTCCCCTATCCCCAGGGAAAATATATATATATATTTTTTTTTTCTTTTTTTTCGCTGTCTCCCGCGTCTGCGAGGTAGCGCAAGGAAACAGACGAAAGAAATGGCCCAACCCACCCCCATACACATGTATATACATACGTCCACACACCCAAATATACATACCTACACAGCTTTCCATGGTTTACCCCAGATGCTTCACATGCCCTGATTCAATCCATTGACAGCACGTCAACCCTGGTATACCACATCGATCCAATTCACTCTATTCCTTGCCCGCCTTTCACCCTCCTGCATGTTCAGGCCCCGATCACAAAATCTTTTTCACTCCATCTTTCCACCTCCAATTTGGTCTCCCACTTCTCCTCATTCCCTCCACCTCCGACACATATATTCTCTTGGTCAATCTTTCCTCATTCATTCTCTCCATGTGCCCAAAGCATTTGAAAACACCCTCTTCTGCTCTCTCAACCACACTCTTTTTATTTCCACTCATCTCTCTTACCCTTACATTACTTACTCAATCAAACCACCTCACACCACATATTGTCCTCAAACATCTCATTTCCAGCACATCCACCCTCCTGTGCAGAACTCTTTCTATAGCACACGCCTCGCAACCATACAACATTGTTGGAACCACTGTTCCTTCAAACATACCCATTTTTGCTTTCCGAGATAATGTTCTCGACTTCCAAACATTCTTCAAGGCTCCCAGGATTTTCGCCCCCTCCCCCACCCTATGATTCACTTCCGCTTTCATGGTTCCATCCGCTGCCAGATCCACTCCCAGATATCTAAAACACTTTACTTCCTCCAGTTTTTCTCAATTCAAACTTACCTCCCAATTGACTTGACCCTCAACCCTACTGTACCTAATAACCTTGCTCTTATTCACATTTACTCTTAACTTTCTTCTTTCACACACTTTATCAAACTCATTCACCAGCTTCTGCAGTTTCTCACATGAATCAGCCACCAGCACTGTATCATCAGCGAACAACAACTGACTCACTTCCCAAGCTCTCTCATCCACAAGAGACTGCATACTTGCCCCTCTTTCCAAAACTCTTGCAGTCACCTCCCTAACAACCCCAAGTTGTTAGAAGCAGTGAAAAGTTTTTATTGAGGATGTAAGGCATGTGTACGTGTAGGAAGAGAGGAAAGTGATTGGTTCTCAGTGAATGTAGGTTTGCGGCAGGGGTGTGTGATGTCTCCATGGTTGTTTAATTTGTTTATGGATGGGGTTGTTAGGGAGGTGAATGCAAGAGTTTTGGAAAGAGGGGCAAGTATGAAGTCTGTTGGGGATGAGAGAGCTTGGGAAGTGAGTCAGTTGTTGTTCGCTGATGATACAGCGCTGGTGGCTGATTCATGTGAGAAACTGCAGAAGCTGGTGACTGAGTTTGGTAAAGTGTGTGAAAGAAGAAAGTTAAGAGTAAATGTGAATAAGAGCAAGGTTATTAGGTACAGTAGGGTTGAGGGTCAAGTCAATTGGGAGGTGAGTTTGAATGGAGAAAAACTGGAGGAAGTGAAGTGTTTTAGATATCTGGGAGTGGATCTGGCAGCGGATGGAACCATGGAAGCGGAAGTGAATCATAGGGTGGGGGAGGGGGCGAAAATTCTGGGAGCCTTGAAGAATGTGTGGAAGTCGAGAACATTATCTCGGAAAGCAAAAATGGGTATGTTTGAAGGAATAGTGGTTCCAACAATGTTGTATGGTTGCGAGGCGTGGGCTATGGATAGAGTGGTGCGCAGGAGGATGGATGTGCTGGAAATGAGATGTTTGAGGGCAATGTGTGGTGTGAGGTGGTTTGATCGAGTAAGTAACGTAAGGGTAAGAGAGATGTGTGGAAATAAAAAGAGCGTGGTTGAGAGAGCAGAAGAGGGTGCTTTGAAATGGTTTGGGCACATGGAGAGAATGAGTGAGGAAAGATTGACCAAGAGGATATATGTGTCGGAGGTGGAGGGAACGAGGAGAAGAGGGAGACCAAATTGGAGGTGGAAAGATGGAGTGAAAAAGATTTTGTGTGATCGGGGCCTGAACATGCAGGAGGGTGAAAGGAGGGCAAGGAATAGAGTGAATTGGAGCGATGTGGTATACCGGGGTTGACGTGCTGTCAGTGGATTGAATCAGGGCATGTGAAGCGTCTGGGGTAAACCATGGAAAGCTGTGTAGGTATGTACATTTGCGTGTGTGGACGTATGTATATACATGTGTATGGGGGTGGGTTGGGCCATTTCTTTCGTCTGTTTCCTTGCGCTACCTCGCAAACGCGGGAGACAGCGACAAAGCAAAAAAAAAAAAAAAATATATATATATATATATATATATATATATATATATATATATATATATATATATATATATGCATAAGTTGAGATGTATAAGTATGTATATCTGCGTGTGTGGACGTGTATGTATATACATGTGTATGTGGGTGGGTTGGGCCTTTCTTTCGTCTGTTTCTTTGCACTACCTCGCTAACGCTGGAGACAGTGACAAAGTAAAGTAAATAAATATAAATATATGACAGAGTTGTTAGGGATGCTCTAAGGAAGGTATTAAAAGTATATGGTGTGGGAGGCAGGCTGCTAGAAGCAGTGAAATGTTTTTTTTGAGACTGTAAGGCATGCGTATGAGTAGGAAGAGGGGAGAGTGATTGGTTCCCAGTGAATGTCAGTTTGCGGCAGGGGTGAGTGATGTCTCCATGGTTGTTTAATCTGTTTATGGATGGGTTTGTTAGGGAGGTGAATGCAAGAGTTTTGGAGAGAGGGGCTAGTATGCAGTCTTTTGTCAATCAGAGGGCTTGGGAAGTGAGTTAGTTGTTGTTCGCTGATGATATAGCGCTGGTGGCTAATTCAGGTGAGAAACTGCAGAAGCTGGTGACTGAGTATGTTAAAGTGTGTAAAAGAAGAAAGCTGAGAGTAAATATGAATAAGAGCAAGGTTATTAGTTTCAGGAGAGTGGAGGAACAAGTCATTTGGGAGGTAAGTCTGAATGGAGAAAAACTGGAGGAAGTGAAGTTTTTAGATATCTTAGAGTGGATTTAGCAGCTGATGGATCTATGGAAGCAGAAGTGAGTCACAGGATGGGGGAGGGGGCAAAGATTCTGGGAGCATTGAAGAATGTGTGGAAGTTGAGAACGTAATCTTGCAGAGCAAAAATGGGTATGTATGAAGGAATAGAGGTTCCAACAATGTTATATAGTTGCGAGGCATGAGCTATAGATAGGGTTGTGCGGAGGTGGGTTGATGTGTTGGAAATTATATGTTTGAGGACAATATGTGGTGTGAGGTGTTTTGACCGAGTAAGTAATGAAAGGGTAATAGAGATGTGTGTTAATAAGAAGAGTGTGGTTGAGAGAGCAGAAGAGGGTGCATTGAAATGGTTTGGTAATAGAGATGTGTGTTAATAAGAAGAGTGTGGTTGAGAGAGCAGAAGAGGGTGTATTGAAATGGTTTGGTCACATGGAGAGAATGAGTGGGGAAAGATAGACAAAGACGATATATGTGTCAGAGGTGGAGGGAACAAGAAGTGGGAGACCAATTGGAGGTGGAAGGGTGGAGTGAAAAAGATTTTGAGCGATCAGGGCCTGAACATTCAAGAGGGTGTAAGGCACACAAGGAATAGAGTGAATTGGAATGATGTGGTATACTGGGGTCGATGTGCCGTCAATGGATTGAACCAGGGCATGTGAAGCATCTGGGGTAAACCATGGAAAGTTTTATGGGGCGTGGATGTGGAAAGGGAGCTGTGGTTTTGGTGCATTACACTTGACATCAAGAGACTGAGTGTGAACGAGTGTGGCCTTTTGTTCTTTCCTAGCACTACCTAGCAGGGGAAGGGGGATGCTGTTTCATGTGTGGTGGGGTGGCGATGGGAATTAATAAAGGCAGCAATTATGAATCAAGTACATGTGTATATATGCTAATGTCTGTGTATGTATATATATATGTATATGTTAAAATGTACGTGAATGTATATGTGCATGTGTGGACGTGTATGTATGTGGATGTGTATGTGGGTGGGTTGTACCATTCTTCTGTCTGTTTCCTTGTGCTACCTCGCTAATGCGGGAGACAGCAACAAAGTATAATAAAAAATATTTATAACTTACTTATTATAATCACCATCTCCTGCGGCAGTGAGGTTGCACAAGGAAACAGATGAGGAATGGCCCAACCCAACCACATACACATGTATATTCATAAATGCCCACACACGCACACATACATACATACACATTTCAACTTATACGTACATACACAAACACAGACATATACTTATATACACATGTACACATGCATATTTGCCACCTTCATCCATTCCCGTCACCAACCCACCACACATGACATAGCATCCCCTGCTCCAGCGAGGTAGTGGCAGGAAAAGAAAAAAAAGGCTGCATTCATTCACCCTCAGTCTCTAGCTCTTATGTGTAAAGCACAGAAACCAGAGCTCCCTTTCCACAACTAAGCACCACAGACCCTTCCATGGTTTACCCTAGACGCTTCACATGCCCTGGTTCAATCCATTGACAGCACGTTGACCCCACTACACCACATAATTCCAATTCAATCTATTCCTTGCATGCCTTTCACCCTCCTGTATGTTAAGGCCCCGAGTGCTCAAAATCTTTTCACTCCATCCTTCCATCTTGAATTTGGTCTCCCGCTTCTTCCCTCCACCTCTGACACATAAATCCTCTTTATCAATCTTTCCTCACTCATTCTCTCCACATATCCAAACCATTTTAACACACCCTCTACTGCTCTCTCAACTACACTCTTTTTATTACCGCACATCTCTCTTATCCTTTCATTACTTACTCAATCAAACCACCTCACACCACATATTGTCCTGAAACATTTCATTTCCAACACATCCACACTCTTCCACACAACCATATCTATAGCCCAAGCCTTGCAACCATATAGCATTGTTGGAACCACTATTCCTTCAAACATACCCATTTTTTGCTCTCTGATACAATGTTCTTACTTGCCACACATTCTTTAATGCTCCCAGAACCTTCGCCCCCTCCACCACCCTGTGACTCACTTCCATTTCCATGGTTCCATCCACTGCGAAGTCCACTCCAAGAGATCTAAATCACTTCACTTCCTCCAGTTTTTCTCCACTCAAACTTACCTCCCAATTAACTTGTCCCTCAACTCTACTGAATCTAACCTTGCTCTTATTCACATTTACTCTCAACTTTCTTATTTCACACACTTTACCAAACTCAGTCACCAACTTTCCTAACTCCGATTAATCAACAAGGAGTTGGTCAAATGTACAATAGCATTCATAAAAATCCTGTACAGTTAACCCTCAATTTAATGTACCCTGATATAACGGATATTGGATTTAACAGACAAATAACAATATGATACATCAATCAATAATTCTAAAGCATTTAAGAAATGGCAAAGTCTCAAACACTGCACCATGAACATTTCATGCCACGATTATTTTTGGTATTGTGGGGAAGAGTTGCTTTGTTTCTGTCTCAGTCTGCCTCAAGCTATTGATCATCATGTTAAGAGTGTTTGTGTTATTTCAGAAATGTCCCTTTATTTATTAAATAATTTTACAATTCCTACTATGCAAAATGGCATCATATCATTGTAAGAGGTGAAATGAAAGGAGAGTCCTCACTTTATCATAAAGAAGTGTCCTTTCACCAGGGTGGGGTGGCATCACCTCTATCTCATTCTGACCCCTAACTCCAACTGCCAGTGCCTGGTTTGTGTTCCCATGCTGCCAGATACCTGCTGCCCAACTACTGTGCCACACACTAAACCCTATAACCCCCTCATGAGATTTTAGTAACTAAATGTGTCATTTTGTTACAACAAATTCAAAACTAAAACCAAAAAACAAAAAAAAAAAAAAGTGATATTAAAATTCAACAAGGCATAAGGTAAATATACACACTAATAACTGCTTAGCAACAATACATCTCCTTTACATGTGAGCAGAAAATGACATAAATTAGTGTGTTCAGTTGTACAGGAGCCACCACAAACATAATCTTGTAAGTGTGCAGATCAGTGTCTCCCATGGTGAGGGTGCCCCCGCCTGAGGCTGGGTGTCATCACAACTGGGGACGAAGCCACTGCTGGGGGGCACTCCCCTTGACCCACAGGTGTCATGGGGATTGGCAAAACCCAGGGGCATTGGTGACGGTGGTTTCACAAAGACAGGCAGCCAATGCCATCCAGCTTCAATGAGTATTGTTTATGTGGCTTCACCTTCACTACCATGCTCGACCTGTCCCATACCTTCAAAGTGACATCCTGCATGCAGACAGGGGTGCCCACGGACAGATGGGGCAGCATAACGGTGTCACCTGCTGGGCCGCCCTGCAAATGAGCCTGGCTCTCTGCTATGGCCCACTCCCTGTTTCACTGAGCAATTCTCCGCTGCAAGTTTATCAGATAATGTTACCAGGTCGTTGGGACACCATTTCGCAACTGTCTTCCTGCTGCCAGCTGTGCAGGTGACTTATCCCCCTCTCTTAAGAGGGTGTTGAGATATTGGAGCATAGCCTGAGTTGCTTTGCTGTTGTGCAGGCTACAACCAACACCCTTGTTGCCACTCAACACTTGTTTGGCTGCCTTAACTGCTGCTTCAGTGCGTCCATAGGACTGGGGTAAGTGGGCTGAGTAGATGCGGGCCATGGTTCCCCATTTTTTGTGGAGAGCTTCCATCTCCTTGCTATCTAGATTGGTTCCCCTATCCGAAGTGATTTCCTTGGGTGCACCCCAACTCCCGAAGATGAGCAGATTTGCGATAACTTGGAATTTTTCCGTGTAGGTTCAAACCCTATTCACTGAGCCATGTAAGAGGTGCAATGAAAGCAGGCAGTCTGTCCTCATCTTATTATAAAGAAGTGTCCTTTCACATGCCTCCAACTGCCCAATGGCTGGCCTCGGCGAGCACTCCTATGTTGCCGGGTACCCGCCACCCAAATATCGTACCATATACTAAACCCTACCATTATAGAGGAAATAAAAAAAAGCATGTAAACTTAAATGTGGCACAGATATAGGACAGATTCGATTTAATGGACTTTCGGCATTAATGGACACCCTCCCACCTAATAGTCCATTAAACTGAGGGTTTACTGTATTCATATACAATGTTGTACAGAGGACAGAATCTTTTAAACTATTAAGTTTCTACATAATCATAAGCTATGCACTATGTTGCTTTGTAAGATATGGGTAAAAGCACCCTTTCATTCTTCCACATAAAACACCTCCTCTGCACATGATTAGTATCATTACCTTAATTACCATCTCCCCTTATCAACTAATTCACTTACCAGCCTCTCTCCAGTTCTAGCATGTCTACTTAAATTATTCATTAGTAAAAGTGCATTACAAAGAATTACCATGAATTTCATTGCTCAATGATGAAAATGGTATTAACATGGACTTCTACTTGAAAATGTGAAGGGGACACTAAAAATGCTTTATGAATATAGCAGTAGGAAAGTTTAACTGAAACTAAACGAAATATACAGTACTGACCCAATAACCGAGACACATCATCAGCTTTCTCAGGAGGTAGAAACTTGACTGCTAGTTCTCCAGCTTTACTCCAAGCCTTTTCTAGTAGCATTACATCTGAAGTCATGCTGAGGGTGACCTGAATCCCATTTAATGTTCATTAGCTTAATAAATATACATACTCTGTACATGTTTACAATAAACACAGGCAGGAAATTGGTCACAATCAAGTGCAAACATAACATGTAAAATATTTTGTGTATGTATCTGCTTGAATATTGTTTAAACAAGTGAAAAGCCAATACAGCCTAACCTTCATATAGCAATCAACAGCTCTAGCATATTCTCCAGATTCTTCCCACTGTCGTGCTTGGTTCATAAGTGTGTGAGCGTCTTGAGATCCCCGACTCAATACTGTGCGATCATATTCATCCTGAAGTGCATTAAGCTTGTGTGGAAGATATTCTTTACACACTCTTAAAGCTTCAGTCCACTGGTTGCTATCCTGTTGGGGATCCAGGTAATAATAACACCTTCACATAACTTCACCTTTCTCAGTATCAATTTCAGTATCTATGATAATGATACCAGAGATTGTTAAATAAATAAAAGAAAGCATAGTCATATGTTCTGCAGATGACTCAGAAGAATAAAATACAGGATAAGAGGACCAAGAAAGAACACATAAGAGAACATGATGGCACCTGAAAAAAGAGAAGTTTCAAGTAATCACTCATAGAACAATTCAAAATAGATGCTCACTGACTTGCAACCTAAGCAACTTATGACCATCCATACATATGACCAGGTAAGAATCTTTTTTTTTATTATAATCATACTTTGTCGCTGTCTCCCACGTCAGCGAGGTAGCGCATGGAAACAGACGAAAGGATGGCCATACCCACCCACATACACATGTATATACGTACATCTCCACATACACACATATAAATACCTATACATTTCAACGTATACATATAAATACATAAACAGACATATACGTATATATACACATGTACATAACTCATACTTACTGCCTTTATTAATTCCCGTTGCCACCCTGCCACATATGAAATGACAACCCCCTTCCCTCGCATGCGTGCAAGGTACCTCTGGGAAAAGACAACAAAGGCCACATTTGTTCACACTCAGTCTCTAGCTGTCATGTATGTTCCACCAAAACCACAGCTCCCTTTCCACATAAAGGCCCCACAAAATTTTCCATGGTTTACCCCAGATGCTTCACGTGCCCTGGTTCAATCCATGGACAGCATGCCGACCCCGGTATACCAAATCATTCCAATTCACTCTATTCCTTCCATGCCTTTCACCCTCCTGCATGTTCAAGCCCCGATCGCTTAAAATCTTTTTCACTCCATCCTTCCACCTCCAATTTGGTCTCCCACTTCTCGTTTCATCCACCTCTGACACATATATCCTCTTTATCAATCTTTCCTCACTCATTCTCTCCATGTGGTCACACCATTTCAAAACACCCTCTTCTGCTCTCTCAACCACACTTTTTATTGCCACACATCTCTCTTACCCTTTCGTTACCAAGTCCATCAAACCACCTCACACCACATATTGTCCTCAAACATCTCATGTCCAACACATGCACCCTCCTTTCCATACCTCACAACCATATAACATTGTTGGAACCACTATTCCTTCAAACATACCCATTTTTGCTTTCTGAGATAATGTTCTCGCCTTCCACATATTTTTCAACCCTCCCAGAACATTCGCCCCCTCCCACAACCTCTGACTCACTGACTTGTCCCTCAGCCCTACTGTACCTAATGACCTTGCTCTTATTCACATTTACTCTCAGCTTTCTTCTTTCACACACTTTACCAAACTCAGTCACCTAGCTTCTGCAGTTTCTCACCCAAATCAGCCACCAGCACTGTATATCAGCGAACAACAGCTGACTCACTTCCCAAGCCCTCTCATCCACAACAGACTGCACACTTGTACCTCTCTCCAAAATTCTTACAATCATGTCCCTAACAACCCCATCCAAAACAAATTAAACTACCATGGAGACATCACGCACCCCTGCTGCAAACTGACATGCACTGAGAACCAATCACTTTCCTCTCTTCCTACTTGTACACAAGCCTTACATCTTCGATAAAAACTTTTCACTGCTTCTAGCAACTTGCCTCCCACACCATATATTCTTAATACCTTCCACAGAGCATCTCAATTAACTCTTATCATATGCCTTCTCCAGATCCATAAATGCTACATACAAATCCATTTGCTTTTCTAAGTATTTCTCACATACATTCTTCAAAGCAAACACCTGATCTACACATCCTCTACCACTTCTGAAACCACACTGCTCTTCCCCAATCTGATGCTCTATACATGCCTTCACTCTTAATCAATACCCTTCCATATAATTTCCCAGGAATACTCAACAAACTTATACCTCTGCCTTTGCCTTTGTACAATGGCACTATGCAAGCATTCCGCCAATCCTCAGGCACCTTATCATGAGCCATACATATATTAAATATCCTCACCAACCAGTCAACAACACAGTCACCTCCTTCGTTAATAAATTCCACTGCAATACCATCCAAAGCCGCCGCCTTGCCAGCTTTCATTTTTCGCAAAGCTTTCACTACCTCTTCTCTGTTTACCAAACCATTCTCCCTGACTCCTCTCATTCGCACACCACCTTGACCAAAACACCCTATATCTGCCATGCTATCATCAAACACATTCAACAAACCTTCAAAATACTCACTCCATCTCCTTCTCACACCACCACTACTTATTATTACCTCCCCAATAGCCCCCTTCATCGATGTTCGCTTTTGTTCTCTAGTCTTACGCACTTTATCTACCTCCTTCTAAAACATCATTTTATTCTCCCCAAAATTTAATGATACTCTTTCACCCTAACTTTCATTTTCACCTATTGCACCTTTCTCTTGACCTCTTGCTTTTATACATCTCCCAGTCATTTACACTATTTCCCTGCAAAATTGTCCAAATGCCTCTTCTCTTTCACTAATAATCTTACTTCTTCATCCCACCGCTCACTATACTTTCTAATCTGCATTCCCCATATGTTGTAGAAGGTGACTAAAGAGGACAGGAGCGGCTGGCTAGAAACCCTCCCTCCATGTATTTCAACTTTCTAATAGGGGGAAACAGAAAGAGTCATGAGTGAAGCGCTCATCCACCTTTTTTTTTTTCTCCCCCCAAAAGAAGAAACAGAGAAGGGGGCCAGGTGAGGATATTCTAAATATATATTTTTCTTTTTTCAAACTATTCGCCATTTCCTGCATCAGCAAGGTAGCGTTAAGAACAGAGGACTGGGCCTCTGAGGGAACATCCTCACCTGGCCCCCTTCTCTGTTCCTTCTTTTAGAAAATTAGAAAAAAAAAACAAGGGGGAGGATTTCCAGCCCCTGCCCCCTCCCCTTTTAGTCGCCTTCTACGACATGCAGGGAATACGTGGGAAGTATTCTTTCTGCCCTATCCCCAAGGATAAATATATATATATATATTTTTTTTCTTTTGTCGTTGTCTCCCGCGTTTGCGAGGTAGCGCAAGGAAACAGACGAAAGAAATGGCCCAACCCACCCCCATACACATGTATATACATACGTCCACACACGCAAATATACATACCTACACAGCTTTCCATGGTTTACCCCAGACGCTTCACATGCCTTGATTCAATCCACTGACAGCACGTCAACCCCGGTATACCACATCGCTCCAGTTCACTCTCTTCCTTGCCCTCCTTTCACCCTCCTGCATGTTCAGGCCCCGATCACACAAAATCTTTTTCACTCCATCTTTCCACCTCCAATTTGGTCTCCCTCTTCTCCTCGTTCCCTCCACCTCCGACACGTATATCCTCTTGGTCAATCTTTCCTCACTCATTCTCTCCATGTGACCAAACCATTTCAAAACACCCTCTTCTGCTCTCTCAACCACGCTCTTTTTATTTCCACGCATCTCTCTTACCCTTACGTTACTTACTCGATCAAACCACCTCACACCACACATTGTCCTCAAACATCTCATTTCCAGCACATCCATCCTCCTGCGCACAACTCTATCCGTAGTCCACGCCTCGCAACCATACAACATTGTTGGAACCACTATTCCTTCAAACATAGCCATTTTTGCTTTCCGAGATAATGTTCTCGACTTCCACACATTCTTCAAGGCTCCCAGAATTTTCGCCCCCTCCCCCACCCTATGATCCACTTCCGCTTCCATGGTTCCATCCGCTGCCAGATCCACTCCCAGATATCTAAAACACTTCACTTCCTCCAGTTTTTCTCCATTCAAACTCACCTCCCAATTGACTTGACCCTCAACCCTACTGTACCTAATAACCTTGCTCTTATTCACATTTACTCTTAACTTTCTTCTTTCACACACTTTACTAAACTCAGTCACCAGCTTCTGCAGTTTCTCACATGAATCAGCCACCAGCGCTGTATCATCAGCGAACAACGACTGACTCACTTCCCAAGCTCTCTCATCCCCAACAGATTTCATACTTGCCCCTCTTTCCAAAACTCTTGCCTTCACCTCCCTAACAACCCCATCCATAAACAAATTAAACAACCATGGAGACATCACACACCCCTGCCGCAAACCTATATATATATATATATATATATATATATATATATATATATATATATATATATATATATATATATATATATATTTTTTGTTTTGCTTTGTCGCTGTCTCCCGCATTTGCGAGGTAGCGCAAGGAAACAGACGAAAGAAATGGCCCATCCCACCCCCATACACATGTATATACATACGTCCACACACGCAAATATACATACCTACACAGCTTTCCATGGTTTACCCCAGATGCTTCACATGCCCTGATTCAATCCACTGACAGCACGTCAACCCCGGTATACCACATCGATCCAATTCACTCTATTCCTTGCCCTCCTTTCACCCTCCTGCATGTTCAGGCCCCGATCACACAAAATCTTTTTCACTCCATCTTTCCACCTCCAATATATATATATATATATATATATATATGTGAATAAGAGCAAGGTTATTAGGTACAGTAGGGGTGAGGGTCAAGTCAATTGGGAGGTGAGTTTGAATGGAGAAAAACTGGAGGAAGTGAAGTGTTTTAGATATCTGGGAGTGGATCTGTCAGCGGATGGAACCATGGAAGCGGAAGTGGATCATAGGGTGGGGGAGGGGGCGAAAATTTTGGGAGCCTTGAAAAATGTGTGGAAGTCGAGAACATTATCTCGGAAAGCAAAAATGGGTATGTTTGAGGGAATAGTGGTTCCAACAATGTTGTATGGTTGCGAGGCGTGGGCTATGGATAGAGATGTGCGCAGGAGGATGGATGTGCTGGAAATGAGATGTTTGAGGACAATGTGTGGTGTGAGGTGGTTTGATCGAGTAAGTAACGTAAGGGTAAGAGAGATGTGTGGAAATAAAAAGAGCGTGGTTGAGAGAGCAGAAGAGGGTGTTTTGAAATGGTTTGGGCACATGGAGAGAATGAGTGAGGAGAGATTGACCAAGAGGATATATGTGTCGGAGGTGGAGGGAACGAGGAGAAGAGGGAGACCAAATTGGAGGTGGAAAGATGGAGTGAAAAAGATTTTGTGTGATCGGGGCCTGAACATGCAGGAGGGTGAAAGGAGGGCAAGAAATAGAGTGAATTGGAGTCATGTGGTATACAGGGGTTGACGTGCTGTCAGTGGATTGAAGCAAGGCATGTGAAGCGTCTGGGGTAAACCATGGAAAGCTGTGTAGGTATGTATATTTGCGTGTGTGGACGTGTGTATGTACATGTGTATGGGGGGGGGGGCCATTTCTTTCGTCTGTTTCCTTGCGCTACCTCGCAAACGCGGGAGACAGCGACAAAGTATAAAAAAAAAAAAAAAAAAAAAAAAAAAATATATATATATATATTCTTTTCTTTTTCTTTGAACTATTCGCCATTTCCCGCATCAGCGGGGTAGCATTAAGAACAGAGGACTGAGCCTTTGAGGGACTACCCTCACCTGGCCCAATTCTCTGTTCCTTCTTTTGGAAAATAAAAAAAAAAAAAAAAAAAATGAGACGGGATTATTTCCAGCCCCCCGCTCCCTCCCCTTTTAGTCGCCTTCTATGACACGCAGGGAATACGTGGGAAGTATATATATATATATATATATATATATATATATATATATATATATATATATATCTTTTTCTTTCAAACTATTCGCCATTTCCCGCGTTAGCAAGGTAGCGTTAAGAACAGAGGACTGGGCCTTTGAGGGAATATCCTCACCTGGCCCCCTTCTCTGTTCCTTCTTTTGGAAAATTAAAAAAAAAAAAAAAAAAAAAAAAAAAAAAAAATATATATATATGTAAAATAAACCAAATAACCAATAATTGTTACTTAACTGAAAACTCTTGCATACCCATACAGAAAAGTGAGAAGAGTACAAAAAGTTATGTACTGCATGAAAAAAGTGAAGCTGCTGTTAGTTTTAAAGATATGTTCTTTATAAACAGGGTGTCTTAGAAAGACCTCCAGAATTTCAGTTATTAATATCCATCAACTCTGTTAACATGCAAGGTTATTCATTTCCAATTTTAACACAGAACTTTTCCAAATATGGGCCCCTTAACAGCTCTCTAAATATATATATATATATTGGGGTGCCTAAATGTGTGTGGATGTAACCAAGATGTGAAAAAAGGAGAGATAGGTAGTATGTTTGAGGAAAGGAACCTGGATGTTTTGGCTCTGAGTGAAACGAAGCTCAAGGGTAAAGGGGAAGTGTGGTTTGGGAATGTCTTGGGAGTAAAGTCAGGGGTTAGTGAGAGGACAAGAGCAAGGGAAGGAGTAGCAGTACTCCTGAAACAGGAGTTGTGGAAGTATGTGATGGAATGTAAGAAAGTAAATTCTCGATTAATATGGGTAAAATTGAAAGTTGATGGAGAGAGATGGGTGATTATTGGTGCATATGCACCTGGGCATGAGAAGAAAGATCATGAGAGGCAAGTGTTTTGGGAGCAGCTGAATGAGTGTGTTAGTGGTTTTGATGCACGAGACTGGGTTATAGTGTTGGGTGATTTGAATGCAAAGGTGAGTAATGTGGCAGTTGAGGGAATAATTGGTATACATGGGGTGTTCAGTGTTGTAAATGGAAATGGTGAAGAGCTTGTAGATTTATGTACAAAAAAAGGACTGATGATTGGGAATACCTGGTTTAAAAAGAGAGATATGCATAAGTATACTTATGTAAGTAGGAGAGATGGCCAGAGAGCGTTATTGGATTACGTGTTAATTGACAGGCGCGCGAAAGAGAGACTTTTGGATGTTAATGTGCTGAGAGGTGCAACTGGAGGGATGTCTGATCATTATCTTGTGGAGGCTAAGGTGAAGATTTGTATGGGTTTCCAGAAAAGAAGAGTGAATGTTGGGGTGAAGAGGGTGGTGAGAGTAAGTGAGCTTGGGAAGGAGACTTCAGTGAGGAAGTATCAGGAGAGACTGAGTACAGAATGGAAAAAGGTGAGAACAAATGAAGTAAGGGGAGTGGGGGAGGAATGGGATGTATTTAGGGAATCAGTGATGGATTGCGCAAAAGATGCTTGTGGCATGAGAAGAGTGGGAGGTGGGTTGATTAGAAAGGGTAGTGAGTGGTGGGATGAAGAAGTAAGAGTATTAGTGAAAGAGAAGAGAGAGGCATTTGGACGATTTTTACAGGAAAAAATGAAATTGAGTGGGAGACGTATAAAAGAAAGAGACAGGAGGTCAAGAGAAAGGTGCAAGAGGTGAAAAAAAGGGCAAATGAGAGTTGGGGTGAGAGAGTATCATTAAATTTTAGGGAGAATAAAAAGATGTTCTGGAAGGAGGTAAATAAAGTGCGTAAGACAAGGGAGCAAATGGGAACTTCAGTGAAGGGTGCAAATGGGGAGGTGATAACAAGTAGTGGTGATGTGAGAAGGAGATGGAGTGAGTATTTTGAAGGTTTGTTGAATGTGTTTGATGATAGAGTGGCAGATATAGGGTGTTTTGGTCGAGGTGGTGTGCAAAGTGCGAGGGTTAGGGAAAATGATTTGGTAAACAGAGAAGCGGTAGTAAAAGCTTTGCGGAAGATGAAAGCCGGCAAGACAGCAGGTTTGGATGGTATTGCAGTGGAATCTATTAAAAAAGGGGGTGACTGTATTGTTGACTGGTTGGTAAGGTTATTTAATGTATGTATGACTCATGGTGAGGTGCCTGAGGATTGGCGGAATGCGTGCATAGTGCCATTGTACAAAGGCAAAGGGGATAAGAGTGAGTGCTCAAATTACAGAGGTATAAGTTTGTTGAGTATTCCTGGCAAATTATATGGGAGGGTATTGATTGAGAGGGTGAAGGCATGTACAGAGCATCAGATTGGGGAAGAGCAGTGTGGTTTCAGAAGTGGTAGAGGATGTGTGGATCAGGTGTTTGCTTTGAAGAATGTATGTGAGAAATACTTAGAAAAGCAAATGGATTTGTATGTAGCATTTATGGATCTGGAGAAGGCATATGATAGAGTTGATAGAGATGCTCTGTGGAAGGTATTAAGAATATATGGTGTGGGAGGCAAGTTGTTAGAAGCAGTGAAAAGTTTTTATCGAGGATGTAAGGCATGTGTACGTGTAGGAAGAGAGGAAAGTGATTGGTTCTCAGTGAATGTAGGTTTGTGGCAGGGGTGTGTGATGTCTCCATGGTTGTATAATTTGTTTATGGATGGGGTTGTTGGGGAGGTGAATGCAAGAGTTTGGGAAAGAGGGGCAAGTATGAAGTCTGTTGGGGATGAGAGAGCTTGGGAAGTGAGTCAGTTGTTGTTCGCTGATGATACAGCGCTGGTGGCTGATTCATGTGAGAAACTGCAGAAGCTGGTGACTGAGTTTGGTAAAGTGTGTGAAAGAAGAGAGTTAAGAGTAAATGTGAATAAGAGCAAGGTTATTAGGTACAGTAGGGTTGAGGGTCAAGTCAATTGGGAGGTGAGTTTGAATGGAGAAAAACTGGAGGAAGTGAAGTGTTTTAGATAACTGGGAGTGGATCTGGCAGCGGATGGAAACATGGAAGCGGAAGTGGATCATAGGGTGGGGGAGAGAGCGAAAATTCTGGGAGCCTTGAAGAATGTGTGGAAGTCGAGAACATTATCTCGGAAAGCAAAAATGGGTATGTTTGAAGGAATAGTGGTTCCAACAATGTTGTAGGGTTACGAGGCATGGGCTATGGATAGAGTTGTGCGCAGGAGGATGGATGTGCTGGAAATGAGATGTTTGAGAACAATGTGTGGTGTGAGGTGGTTTGATCGAGTAAGTAACGTAAGGGTAAGAGAGATGTGTGGAAATAAAAAGAGCGTGGTTGAGAGAGCAGAAGAGGGTGTTTTGAAATGGTTTGGTCACATGGAGAGAATGAGTGAGGAAAGATTGACCAAGAGGATATATGTGTCGGAGGTGGAGGGAACGAGGAGAAGAGGGAGACCTTGGAGGTGGAAAGATGGAGTGAAAAAGATTTTGTGTGATCGGGGCCTGAACATGCAGGAGGGTGAAAGGAGGTCAAGGAATAGAGTGAATTGGAGCGATGTGGTATACCGGGGTTGACGTGCTGTCAGTGGATTGAATCAAGGCATGTGAAGCGTCTGGGGTAAATCATGGAAAGCTGTGTAGGTATGTATATTTGCGTGTGTAGACAAATGTATATACATGTGTATGGGGGTGGGTTGGGCCATTTCTTTCGTCTGCTTCCTTGCGCTACCTCGCAAAAGCAGGAGACAGCGACAAAGCAAAAAAAAAGAGAGAAAAAAAAAAATATATATATATATATATATATATATATATATATATATATGCATGCAGGAGGGTGAAAGGAGGGCAAGGAATAGAGTGAATTGGAGCGATGTGGTATACCGGGTTTGACGTGCTGTCAGTGGATTGAATCGGGGCTTGTGTGGAAGTCGAGAACATTATCTCGGAAAGCAAAAATGGGTATGTTTGAAGGAATAGTGGTTCCAACAATGTTGTAGGGTTACGAGGCATGGGCTATGGATAGAGTTGTGCGCAGGAGGATGGATGTGCTGGAAATGAGATGTTTGAGAACAATGTGTGGTGTGAGGTGGTTTGATCGAGTAAGTAACGTAAGGGTAAGAGAGATGTGTGGAAATAAAAAGAGCGTGGTTGAGAGAGCAGAAGAGGGTGTTTTGAAATGGTTTGGGCACATGGAGAGAATGAGTGACGAAAGATTGACCAAGAGGATATATGTGTCGGGGGTGGAGGGAACGAGTAGAAGAGGGAGACCAAATTGGAGGTGGAAAGATGGAGTGAAAAAGATTTTGTGTGATCGGGGCCTGAACATGCAGGAGGTTGAAAGGAGGGCAAGGAATAGAGTGAATTGGAGCGATGTGGTATACCGGAGTTGACGTGCTGTCAGTGGATTGAATCGGGGCATGTGAAGCGTCTGGGGTAAACCATGGAAAGCTGTGTAGGTATGTATATTTGCGTGTGTGGACGTATGTATATACATGTGTATGGGGGTGGGTTGGGCCATTTCTTTCGTCTGTTTCCTTGCGCTACCTCGCAAACGCGGGAGACAGCAAAAAAAAAAAAAAAAAAAAAAATATATATATATATATATATATATATATATATATATATATATATATATATATATATATATGTATATATATATATATATATATATATCTTTCTTTTCTTTCAAACTATTCTCCATTTCCCGCATTAGCGAGGTAGCGTTCAGAACAGAGGACTGGGCCTTTCAGGGAATACCCTCACCTGGCCCAATTCTCTGTTCCTTCTTTTGGAAAATTAAAAAAAAAACGAGAGGGGAGGATTTCTAGCCCCCCGCTCCCTCCCCTTTTAGTCGCCTTCTACGACACGCAGGGAATACGTGGGAAGTATTCTTTCTCCCCTATCCCCAGGGAAAATATATATATATATATATATATATATATATATATATATATATATATATATATATATATATATATATATATATTTTATTTTTATTATACTTTGTCGCTGTCTCCCGCGTTTGCGAGGTAGCGCAAGGAAACAGACGAAAGAAATGGCCCAACTCCCCCCATACACATGTATATACATACGTCCACACACGCAAATATACATACCTACACAGCTTTCCATGGTTTACCCCAGACGCTTCACATGCCTTGATTCAATCCACTGACAGCACGTCAACCCCGGTATACCACATCGCTCCAATTCACTCTATTCCTTGCCCTCCTTTCACCCTCCTGCATGCTCAGGCCCCGATCACACAAAATCTTTTTAACTCCATCTTTCCACCTCCAATTTGGTCTCCCTCTTCTCCTTGTTCCCTCCACCTCCGACACATATATCCTCTTGGTCAATCTTTCCTCACTCATCCTCTCCATGTGCCCAAACCACTTCAAAACACCCTCTTCTGCTCTCTCAACCACGCTCTTTTTATTTCCACACATCTCTCTTACCCTTACGTTACTCACTCGATCAAACCACCTCACACCACACATTGTCCTCAAACATCTCATTTCCAGCACATCCATCCTCCTGCGCACAACTCTATCCATAGCCCACGCCTCGCAACCATACAACATTGTTGGAACCACTATTCCTTCAAACGTACCCATTTTTGCTTTCTGAGATAATGTTCTCGACTTCCAAACATTCTTCAAGGCTCCCAGAATTTTTGCCCCCTCCCCCACCCTATGATTCACTTCCGCTTCCATGGTTCCATCCGCTGCCAGATCCACTCCCAGATATCTAAAACACTTTACTTCCTCCAGTTTTTCTCCATTCAAACTTACCTCCCAATTGACTTGACCCTCAACCCTACCGTACCTAATAACCTTGCTCTTATTCACATTTACTCATAACTTTCTTCTTTCACACACTTTACCAAACTCAGTCACCAGCTTCTGCAGTTTTTCACATGATTCAGCCACCGGCGCTGTATCATCAGCGAACAACAACTGACTCACTTCCCAAGCTCTCTCATCCCCAACAGACTTCATACTTGCCCCTCTTTCCAAAACTCTTGCATTCACCTCCCTAACAACTCCATCCAATAACAAATTAAACAACCATGGAGACACAGAGACATGATGCACCCCTGCCGCAAACCAACATTCACTGAGAACCAATCACTTTCCTCTCTTCCTACACGTACACATGCCTTACATCCTCGATAAAAACTTTTCACTGCTTCTAACAACTAGCCTCCCACACCATACATTCTTAATACCTTTCACAGAGCATCTCTATCAACTCTATCATAAGCCTTCTCCAGATCCATAAGTGCTACGTACAAATCCATTTGCTTTTCTAAGTATTTCTCACATACACTCTTCAAAGCAAACACCTGATCCACACATCCTCTACCACTTCTGAAACCACACTGCTCTTCCCCAATCTGATGCTCTGTACATGCCTTCACCCTCTCAATCAATACCCTCCCATATAATTTACCAGGAATACTCAACAAACTTATAACTCTGTAATTTGAGCACTCACTCTTATATATATATATATATATATATATATATATATATATATATATATATATATATATATATATATATATATATTTTTATATTTTTTATTTATTCACACTATTCGCCATTTCCCGCGTTAGCAAGGTAGCATTAAGAACAGAGGACTGGTCCTTTGAGGGAATATCCTCACCTGGCCCCCTTCTCTGTTATTTCTTTTGGAAAATTAAAAAAAACTGAGAGGGGAGGATTTCCAGCCCCCCGCTCCCTTCCCTTTTAGTCGCCTTCTACAACACGCAGGGAATACGTGGGAAGTATTCTTTCTCCCCTATCCCCAGGGAATATATATATATATATATATATATATATATATATATATATATATATACATATATATATACATATATATATATATATATATATTCCCTGTGTGTCGCAGAAGGTGACTGAAAGGGAAGGGAGCGGGGGGCTGGAAATTCTCCCCTCTCATTTTTTTTTAATTTTCCAAAAGAAGGAACACAGAAGGGGGCCACGTGAGGATATTCTCACAAAGGCCCAGTCCTCTGTTCTTAACGCTACCTTGCTTATGCGGGTAATGGCGAATAGTATGAAATAAAGAAAGCAAAAATGGGTATGTTTGAAGGAATAGTGGTTCCAACAATGTTGTATGGTTGCGAGGCGTGGGCTATGGATAGAGTTGTGCGCAGGAGGATGGATGTGCTGGAAATGAGATGTTTGAGGACAATGTGTGGTGTGAGGTGGTTTGATCGAGTGAGTAACATAAGGGAAGAGAGATTTGTGGAAATAAAAAGAGCGTGGTTGAGAGAGCAGAAGAGGGTGTTTTGAAGTGGTTTGGGCACATGGAGAGAATGAGTGAGGAAAGATTGACCAAGAGGATATATGTGTCGGAGGTGGAGGGAACGAGGGGAAGAGGGAGACCAAATTGGAGGTGGAAGGATGGAGTGAAAAAGATTTTGTGTGATCGGGGCCTGAACATGCAGGAGGGTGAAAGGAGGGCAAGGAATAGAGTGAATTGGAGCGATGTGGTATACCAGGGTTGACGTGCTGTCAGTGGATTGAATCAAGGCATGTGAAGCGTCTGGGGTAAACCATGGAAAGCTGTGTAGGTATGTATATTTGCGTGTGTGGACGTATGTATATACATGTGTATGGGGGGGGTTATGCCATTTCTTTCGTCTGTTTCCTTGCGCTACCTCGCAAACGCGGGACACAGCGACAAAGTATAATAAAATATGAATATATATATATATATATATATATATATATATATATATATATATATATATATATATATATATATATATATATATATTTTGTTAGGGAGGTAAATGCAAGAGTCTTGGAAAGAGGGGCAAGTATGAAGTCTGTTGGGGATGAGAGAGCTTGGGAAGTGAGTCAGTTGTTGTTCGCTGATGATACAGCGCTGGTGGCGGATTCATGTGAGAAACTGCAGAAGCTGGTGACTGAGTTTGGTAAAGTGTGTGGAAGAAGAAAGTTAAGAGTAAATGTGAATAAGAGCAAGGTTATTAGGTACAGTAGGGTTGAGGGTCAAGTCAATTGGGAGGTGAGTTTGTATGGTGAAAAACTGGAGGAAGTGAAGTGTTTTAGATATCTGGGAGTGGATCTGTCAGCGGATGGAACCATGGAAGTGGAAGTGGATCATAGGGTGGGGGAGGGGGCGAAAATTTTGGGAGCCTTGAAAAATGTGTGGAAGTCGAGAACATTATCCCGGAAAGCAAAAATGGGTATGTTTGAAGGAATAGTAGTTCCAACAATGTTGTATGGTTGCGAGGCGTGGGCTATGGATAGAGTTGTGCGCAGGAGGATGGATGTGCTGGAAATGAGATGTTTGAGGATAATGTGTGGTGTGAGGTGGTTTGATCGAGTAAGTAACGTAAGGGTAAGAGAGATGTGTGGAAATAAAAAGAGCGTGGTTGAGAGAGCAGAAGAGGGTGTTTTAAAATGGTTTGGGCACATGGAGAGAATGAGTGAGGAAAGATTGACCAAGAGGATATATGTGTCGGAGGTGGAGGGAACGAGGAGAAGAGGGAGACCAAATTGGAGGTGGAAAGATGGAGTGAAAAAGATTTTGTGTGATCGGGGCCTGAACATGCAGGAGGGTGAAAGGAGGGCAAGGAATAGAGTGAATTGGAGCGATGTGGTATACAGGGGTTGACGTGCTGTCAGTGGATTGAATCAAGGCATGTGAAGCGTCCGGGGTAAACCATGGAAAGCTGTGTAGGTATGTATATTTGTGTGTGTGGACGTGTGTATGTACATGTGTATGGGGGGGGTTGGGCCATTTCTTTCGTCTGTTTCCTTGCGCTACCTCGCAAACGCGGGAGACAGCGACAAAGTATAAAAAAAAAAAAAAAAAAAAAAAAAAATTTTGCTTTGTTGCTCTCTCCGGCGTTAGCGAGGTAGCGCAAGGAAACAGACAAGAGAATGGCCCAACCCATCCACATACACGTGTATATACATACACATCCACACACACAAAAATATATACCTATACATCTCAATGTATACACATATATATATATATATATACACACACAAACATATACATATATACACATTTACATAATTCATACTATCTGCCTTCATTCATTCCCATCGCCACCCCGCCACACATGGAATAACATCCCCCTCCCCCCTCATGTGTGCGAGGTAGTGCTAGGAAAAGACAACAAAGGCTCCATTCGTTCACACTCAGTCTCTAGCTGTCATGTAATAATGCACTGAAACCACAGCTCCTTTTCCACATCCAGGCCCCACAGAACTTTCCATGGTTTAACCCAGACGCTTCACATGCCCTGGTGCAATCCACTGACAGCATGTCAACCCCGGTATACCACATCGTTCAAATTCATTCTATTCCTTGCATGCCTTTGACCCTCTTGCATGTTCAGGCCCCGATCACTCAAAATCTTTTTCACTCCATCTTTCCACCTCCAATTTGGTCTCCCACTTCTCATTCCCACCACCTCTGGAATATATATCCTCTTGGTCAATCTTGGTTCACTCATTCTCTCCATGTGACCAAACCATTTCAAAACACCCTCTTCTGCTCTCTCAACCAAACTCTTTTATTTCCACACATCTCTCTTATCCTTACATTACTTACTCGATCAAACCACCACACACCACATATTGTCCTCAAACATCTCATTTCCATCACATCCACCCTCCTGCGCACAACTCTATCCACAGCCCACGCCTCACAACCATACAAAATTGTTGGAACCACTATTCCTTCAAACATACCCATTTTTGCTTTCCGAGATAATGTTCTCGACTTCCACACATTCTTCAAGGCTCCCAGGATTTTTGCCCCCTCCCCCACCCTATGATCCACTTCCGCTTCCATGGTTCCATCCGCTGCCAGATCCACTCCCAGATATCTAAAACACTTTATTTCCTCCAGTTTTTCTCCATTCAAACTTACCTCCCAATTCACTTGACCCTCAACCCTACTGTACCTAATAACCTTGCTCTTATTCACATTTACTCTTAACTTTCTTCTTTCACA
Source organism: Panulirus ornatus (assembly GCF_036320965.1). NCBI lineage: Eukaryota > Metazoa > Arthropoda > Malacostraca > Decapoda > Palinuridae > Panulirus > Panulirus ornatus. The sequence goes on along the minus strand of NC_092244.1, from coordinate 20,117,456 downwards.
CACTTTACCAAACTCAGTCACTAGCTTCTGCAGTTTCTCACATGAATCAGCCACCAGCGCTGTATCATCAGCGAACAACAACTGACTCACTTCCCAAGCTCTCTCATCCACAACAGACTTCATACTTGCCCCTCTTTCCAAAACTCTTGCATTCACCTCCCTAACAACCCCATCTATAAACAAATTAAACAACCATGGAGACATCACACACCCCTGCCACAAATCTACATTCACTGAGAACCAATCACTTTCCTCTCTTCCTACACGTACACATGCCTTACATCCTCGATAAAAACTTTTCACTGCTTCTAACAACTTGGCTCCCACACCATATATTCTTAATACCTTCCACAGAGCATCTCTATGAACTCTATCATAAGCCTTCTCCAGATCCATAAATGCTACATACAAATCCATTTGCTTTTCTAAGAATTTCTCACATACATTCTTCAAAGCAAACACCTGATCCACACATCCTCTACCACTTCTGAAACCACACTGCTCTTCCCCAATCTGATGCTCTGTACATGCCTTCACCCTCTCAATCAATACCCTCCCATATAATTTACCAGGAATACTCAACAAACTTATACCTCTGAAATTTGAGCACTCACTCTTATCCCCTCTGCCTTTGTACAATGGCACTATGCACGCATTCCACCAATCCTCAGGCACCTCACCATGAGTCATACATACAATAAATAACCTTATCAGCCAGTCAATAATACAGTCACCCCCTTTTTTAACAAATTTCACTGCAATACCATCCAAGCCTGCTGCCTTGCCAGCTTTCATCTTCCACAAAGCTTTTACTACCTCTTTGTTTACCAAATCATTTTCCCTAACCCTCTCACTTTGCACACCACCTCGACCAAAACACCCTATATCTGCCACTCAATCATCAAACACATTCAACAAACCTTCAAAATACTCACTCCATCTCTTTCTCACATCACCACTACTTGTTATCACCTCCCCATTTGCGCCCTTCACTGAAGTTCCCATTTGCTCCCTTGTCTTACACACTTTATTTACCTCCTTCCAGAACATCTTTTTATTCTCCATAAAATTTAATGATACTCTCTCACCCCAACTCTCATTTGCCCTCTTTTTCACCTCTTGCACCTTTCTCTTGACCTCCTGTCTCTTTCTTTTATACATCTCCCACTCAATTGCATTTTTTCCCTGCAAAAATTGTCCAAATGCCTCTCTCTTCTCTTTCACTAATAATCTTACTTCTTCATCCCACCACTCACTACCCTTTCTAATCAACCCACCTCCCACTCTTCTCATGCCACAAGCATCTTTTGCGCAATCCATCACTGATTCCCTAAATACATCCCATTCCTCCCCCACTCCCCTTACTTCCATTGTTCTCACCTTTTTCCATTCTGTACTCAGTCTCTCCTGGTACTTCCTCACACAAGTCTCCTTCCCAAGCTCACTTAGTCTCACCACCCTCTTCACCTCAACATTCACTCGTCTTTTCTGAAAACCCATACAAATCTTCACCTTAGCCTCCACAAGATAATGATCAGACATCCCTCCAGTTGCACCTCTCAGCACATTAACATCCAAAAGTCTCTCTTTCGAGCGCCTGTCAATTAACATGTAATCCAATAACACTCTCTGGCCATCTCTCCTACTTACATACGTATACTTATGTATATCTCGCTTTTTAAACCAGGTACTCCCAATCACCAGTCCTTTTTCAGCACATAAATCTACAAGCTCTTCACCATTTCCATTTACATCACTGAACACCCCATGTATACCAATTATTCCCTCAACTGCCACATTACTCACCTTTGCATTCAAATCACCCATCACTATAACCTGGTCTCGTGCATCAAAACCACTAACACACTCATTCAGCTGCTCCCAAAACACTTGCCTCTCATGATCTTTCTTCTCATGCCCAGGTGCATATGCACCAATAATCACCCATCTCTCTCCATCAACTTTCAGTTTTACCCATATTAATCGAGAATTTACTTTCTTACATTCTATCACATACTCCCATAACTCCTGTTTCAGGAGTACTGCTACTCCTTCCCTTGCTCTTGTCCTCTCACTAACCCATGACTTTACTCCCAAGACATTCCCAAACCACTCTTCCCCTTTACCCTTGAGCTTCGTTTCACTCAGAGCCAAAACATCCAGGTTCCTTTCCTCAAACATACTACCTGTCTCTCCTTTTTTCACATCTTGGTTACATCCACACACACACATATATATATATATATATATTTTTTTTTTTTATTTTCTGCTTTGTCGCTGTTTCCCGTGTTTGCGAGGTAGCGCAAGGAAACAGACGAAAGAAATGGCCCAACCCACCCCCATACACATGTATATACATACACGTCCACACACGCAAATATACATACCTATACATCTCAATGTACACATATATATACACACACAGACACATACATATATACCCATGCACACAATTCACACTGTCTGCCTTTATTCATTCCCATCGCCACCTCGCCACACATGGAATAACATCCCCCTCCCCCCTCGTGTGCGAGGTAGCGCTAGGAAAAGACAACAAAGGCCCCATTCGTTCACACTCAGTCTCTACCTGTCATGCAATAATGCCCGAAACCACAGCTCCCTTTCCACATCCAAGCCCCACACAACTTTCCATGATTTATCCCAGACGCTTCACATGCCCTGATTCAATCCACTGACAGCAGGTCAACCCTGGTATACCACATCGATCCAATTCACTCTATTCCTTGCTCGCCTTTCACCCTCCTGCATGTTCAGGCCCCAATCACTCAAAATCTTTTTCACTCCATCTTTCCACCTCCAATTTGGTCTCCCACTTCTCCTCGTTCCCTCCACCTCCAACACATATATCCTCTCGGTCAATCTTTCCTCACTCATTCTCTCCATGTGCCCAAAACATTTCAAAACACCCTCTTCTGCTCTCTCAACCATGCTCTTTTTATTTCCACACATCTCTCTTACCCTTACATTACTTACTCAATCAAACCACCTCACACCACATATTTTCCTCAAACATCTCATTTCCAGCACATCCACCCTCCTGCGCACAACTCTATCCATAGCCCACGCCTCGCAACCATACAACATTGTTGGAACCTCTATTCCTTCAAACATACCCATTTTTTCTTTCCGAGATAATGTGCTCGACTTCCACACATTCTTCAAGGCTCCCAGGATTTTTGCCCACTCCCCCACCCTATGATTCACTTCCGCTTCCATGGTTCCATCCGCTGCCAGATCCACTCCCAGATATCTAAAACACTTTACTTCCTCCAGTTTTTCTCCATTCAAACTTACCTCCAAATTGACTTGACCCTCAACCCTACTGTACCTAATAACCTTATTCACATTTACTCTTAACTTTCTTCTTTCACACACTTTACCAAACTCAGTCATCAGCTTCTGCAATTTCTCACATGAATCAGCCACCAGCGCTGTATCATCAGCAAACAACAACTGACTCACTTCCCAAGCTCTCTCATCCACAACAGACTTCATACTTGCCCCTCATTCCAAAACTCGTGCATTCACCTCCCTAACAACCCCATCCATAAACAAATTAAACAACCATGGAGACATCACACACCCCTGCCGCAAACCTACATTCACTGAGAACCAATCACTTTCCTCTCTTCCCACACGTACGCATGCCTTACATCCTCGATAAAAACTTTTCACTGCTTCTAACAACTTGCCTCCCACACCATATATTCTTAATACCTTCCACAGAGCATCTCTATCAACTCTATCATATGCCTTCTCCAGATCCATAAATGCTACATACAAATCCATTTGCTTTTCTAAGTATTTCTCACATACATTCTTCAAAGCAAACACCTGATCCACACATCCTCTACCACTTCTGAAACCACACTGCTCTTCCCCAATCTGATGCTCTGTACATGCCTTCACCCTCTCAATCAATACCCTCCCATATAATTTACCAGGAATACTCAACAAACTTATACCTCTGTAATTTGAGCACTCACTCTTATCCCCTTTGCCTTTGTACAATGGCACTATGCACGCATTCCGCCAATCCTCAGGCACCTCACCATGAGTCATACATACATTAAATAACCTTACCAACCAGTCAACAATACAGTCACCCCCTTTTTGAGTAGATTCCACTGCAATACCATCCAAACCTGCTGCCTTGCCGGCTTTCATCTTCCGCAATGGTTTTACTACCTCTTTTCTGTTTACCAAATCATTTTCCCTAACCCTCTCACTTTGCACACCACCTCGACCAAAACACCCTATATCTGCCACTCTATCATCAAACACATTCAACAAACCTTCAAAATACTCACTCCATCACCTTCTCACATCACCACTACTTGTTATCACCTCCTCATTAGCGCCTTTCACTGAAGTTCCCATTTGCTCCCTTGTCTTACACACTTTACCTCCTTCCAGAACATCTTTTTATTCTCCCTAAAATTTAATGATACTCTCTCACCCCAAATCTCATTTGCCCTATTTTTCACCTCTTGCACCTTTCTCTTAACCTCCTGTCTCTTTCTTTTGTACATATCCCACTCAATTGCATTTTTTCCCTGCAAAAATTGTCCAAATGCCTCTTTCTTCTCTTTCACTAATAATCTTACTTCTTCATCCCACCACCATATATATATATATATTTTTTTTTTTTTTTTTTTTTTTTATACTTTGTCGCTGTATATATATATGTATATGTATATTATCCCTGGGGATAGGGGAGAAAGAATACTTCCCATGTATTCCCTGCGTGTCGTAAAAGGCGACTAAAAGGGAAGGGAGCGGGTGGCTCGAAATCCTCTCCTCTCATTTTTGATTTTCCAAAGGAAGGAACAGAGAAGGGGGCCAAGTGGGGATTTCCCTGAAAGGCTCAGTCTTCTGTTCCTAAAGCTACCTCGCTAACGCGGGAAATGGCAAATAGTATGAAAAAAAAAAAAATATATATATATATATATATATATATATATATTTTTTCATACTATTCACCAATTCCCGCGATAGCGAGGTAGCGTTAAGAACAGAGGACTGGGCCTTTGAGGGAATATCCTCACCTGGCCCTCTTCTCTGTTCCTTCTTTTGGAAAAAAAAAAAAAAAAAAAAAAAACGAGAGGGGAGGATTTCCAGCCCCCCGCTCCCTTCCCTTTTAGTCGCCTTCTATGACACGCAGGGAATACGTGGGAAGAATTCTTTCTCCCCTATCCCCAGGGAATAAATATATATATATATATATATATATATATATATATATATATATATATATATATATATATATATTTCTTTTATTTTTTTTTTTTTGCTTTGTCGCTGTCTCCCGCGTTTGCGAGGTAGCGCAAGGAAACAGACGAAAGAAATGGCCCAACCCACCCCCATAAACAAGTATATACATACGTCCACACACGCAAATATACATACCTACACAGCTTTCCATGGTTTACCCCAAATGCTTCACATGCCCTGATTCAATCCACTGACAGCACGTCAACCCCGGTATACCACATCGATCCAATTCATTCTATTCCTTGACCTCCTTTCACCCTACTGTATGTTCAGGCCCCGTTCACACAAAATCTTTTTCACTCCATCTTTCCACCTCCAATTTGGTCTCCCACTTCTCCTCGTTCCCTCCACCTCCGACACATATATCCTCTTGGTCAATCTTTCCTCACTCATTCTCTCCATGTGCCCAAACCATTTCAAAACACCCTCTTCTGCTCTCTCAACCAAACTCTTTTTATTTCCACACATCTCTCTTACCCTTACGTTACTTACTCGATCAAACCACCTCACACCACACATTGTCCTCAAACATCTCATTTCCAGCACATCCATCCTCCTGCGCACAACTCTATCCATAGCCCACACCTCGCAACCATACAACATTGTTGGAACCACTGTTCCTTCAAACATACCCATTTTTGCTTTCCGAGATAATGTTCTCAACTTCAACACATTCTTCATGGCTCCCAGAATTTTCGCCCCCTCCCTCACCCTATTATCCACTTCCGCTTCCATGGTTCCATCCGCTGCCAGATCCACTCCCAGATATCTAAAACACTTTACTTCCTCCAGTTTTTCTCCATTTAAACTTACCTCCCAATTGACTTGACCCTCAACCCTACTGTACCTAATAACCTTGCTCTTATTCATATTTACTCTTCACTTTCTTCTTTCACACACTTTACCAAATTCAGTCACCAGCTTCTGCAGTTTCTCACATGAATCAGCCACCAGCGCTCTATCATCAACGAACAACAACTGACTCACTTCCCAAGCTCTCTCATCCCCAACAGACGTCATGCTTGCCCCTCTTTCCAAAACTCTTGCATTCACCTTCCTAACAACCCCATCCATAAACAAATTAAACAACCATGGAGACATCACACACCCCTGCCGCAAACCTACATTCACTGAGAACCAATCACTTTCCTCTCTTCCTACACGTACACATGCCTTACATCCTCGATAAAAACTTTTCACTGCTTCTAACAACTTGCCTCCCACACCATATATTCTTAATACCTTCCACAGAGCATCTCTATCAACTGTATCATATGCCTTCTCCAGATCCATAAATGCTACATACAAATCCATATATATATATATATATATATATATATATATATATATATATATATATATATATATAGATATCCCTGGGGATAGGGGATGAAGAATACTTCCCACGTATTCCCTGGGTGTCGTAGAAGGCAACTAAAAGGGGAGGGAGCGGGGGGCTGGAAATCCTCCCCTCTCATTTTTTTGTTTTTTTTTTCCAAAAGAAGGAACAGAGTGGGGCCAGGCGAGGATATTCCACAAAGGCCCAGTCCTCTGTTCTTAACGCTACCTCGCTAACACGGGAAATGGCGAATAGTTTAAAAGAAAGAGTTTGGTAAAGTATGTGGAAGAAGAAAGTTAAGAGTAAATGTGAATAAGAGCAAGGTTATTAGGTACAGTAGGGTTGAGGGTCAAGTCAATTGGGAGGTGAGTTTGAATGGAGAAAAACTGGAGGAAGTGAAGTGTTTTAGATATCTGGGAGTGGATCTGGCAACGGATGGAACCATGGAAGCGGAAGTGGATCATAGGGTGGGGGAGGGGGCGAAAATTCTGGGGGCCTTGAAGAATGTGTGGAAGTCGAGAACATTATCTCGGAAAGCAAAAATGGGTATGTTTGAAGGAATAGTGGTTCCAACAATGTTGTATGGTTGCGAGGCGTGGGCTATGGATAGAGTTGTGCGCAGGAGGATGGATGTGCTGGAAATGAGATGTTTGAGGACAATGTGTGGTGTGAGGTGGTTTGATCGAGTGAGTAACGTAAGGGTAAGAGAGATGTGTGGAAATAAAAAGAGCGTGGTTGAGAGAGCAGAAGAGGGTGTTTTGAAGTGGTTTGGGCACATGGAGAGAATGAGTGAGGAAAGATTGACCAAGAGGATATATGTGTCGGAGGTGGAGGGAACGAGGAGAAGAGGGAGACCAAATTGGAGGTGGAAAGATGGAGTGAAAAAGATTTTGTGTGATCGGGGCCTGAACATGCAGGAGGGTGAAAGGAGGGCAAGGAATAGAGTGAATTGGAGTGATGTGGTATACCGGGGTTGACGTGCTGTCAGTGGATTGAATCAAGGCATGTGAAGCGTCTGGGGTAAACCATGGAAAGCTGTGTAGGTATGTATATTTGCGTGTGTGGACGTATGTATATACATGTGTATGGGGGGGGGTTGGGCCATTTCTTTCGTCTGTTTCCTTGCGCTACCTCGCAAACGCGGGAGACAGCGACAAAGTGTAATATAAAATAAAAATAAATATATATATATATATATATATATATATATATATATATATATATATATATATATATATATATATATATATATATATATATATTTCCCTGAGGATATGGGAGAAAGAATACTTCCCACGTATTCCCTGCGTGTCGTAGAAGGCGACTAGAAGGGGAGGGAGCGGGTGGCTGGAAATCCTCCCCTCTCGTTTTTTTTTCAATTTTCCAAAAGAAGGAACAGAGAAGGGGTCCAGGTGAGGATATTCCCTCAAAGGCCTAGTCCTCTGTTCTTAATGCTACCTCGCTATCGCGGGAAATGGCGACTCGTACGAAAGATATATATATATATATATATATATATATATATATATATATATATATATATATATATATATTTTTTTTTTTTTTTTTTTTTCTTTTTTGCTTTGTCGCTGTCTCCCGCTTTTGCGAGGTAGCGCAAGGAAACAGACGAAAGAAATGGCCCAACCCACCCCCATACACATGTATATACATACGTCCACACATGCAAATATACATACCTACACAGCTTTCCATGGTTTACCCCAGACGCTTCACATGCCCTGATTCAATCCACTGACAGCACGTCAACCCCGGTATACCACATCGATCCAATTCATTCTATTCATTGCCCTCCTTTCACCCTCCTGCATGTTCAGGCCCCGATCACACAAAATCTTTTTCACTCCATCTTTCCACCTCCAATTTGGTCTCCCACTTCTCCTCGTTCCCTCCACCTCCGACACATATATCCTCTTGGTCAATCTTTCCTCACTCATTCTCTCCATGTGCCCAAACCATTTCAAAACACCCTCTTCTGCTCTCTCAACCACGCTCTTTTTATTTCCACACATCTCTCTTACCCTTACGTTACTTACTCAATCAAACCACCTCACACCACACATTGTCCTCAAACATCTCATTTCCAGCACATCCATCCTCCTGCGCACAACTCTATCCATAGCCCACGCCTCGCAATCATACAACATTGTTGGAACCACTATTCCTTCAAACATACCCATTTTTGCTTTCCGAGATAATGCTCTCGACTTCCACACATTCTTCAAGGCTCCCAGGATTTTCGCCCCCTCCCCCACCCTATGATCCACTTCCGCTTCCATGGTTCCATCCGCTGCCAGATCCACTCCCAGATATTTAAAACACTTTACTTCCTCCAGTTTTTCTCCATTCAAACTTACCTCCCAACTGACTTGACCCTCAACCCTACTGTACCTAATAACCTTGCTCTTATTCATATTTACTCTTAACTTCCTTCTTTCACACACTTTACCAAACTCAGTCACCAGCTTCTGCAGTTTCTCACATGAATCAGCCACCAGCGCTGTATCATCAGCGAACAACAACTGACTCACTTCCCAAGCTCTCTCATCCCCAACAGACTTCATACTTGCCCCTCTTTCCAAAACTCTTGCATTTACTTCCCTAACAACCCTATCCATAAACAAATTAAACAATATATATATATATATATATATATATATATATATATATATATATATATTTTCTTTTTCTTTCATACTATTCGCCATTTCCCGCGTTAGCGAGGTAGCGTTAAGAACAGAGGACTGGGCCTTTGAGGGCATATCCTCATCTGGCCCCCTTCTCTGTTCCTTCCTTGGGAAAAAAGAAAAAAAAAAAAAAAAGAAAAAAGAGGGGAGGATTTCCAGCCCCCCACTCCCTTCCCTTTTAGTTGCCTTCTACAACATGCAGGGAATACGTGGGAAGTATTCTTTCTCCCCTATCCCCAGGGATAATATATATATATTATTTATTTATTTGTTTATTCTATTTTGCTTTGTCGATGTCTCCCGCGTTAGTGAGGTAGCACAAGGAAACAGACGAAAGAATGGCCCAACCCACACATATACACATGTATATACATACACGTCCACACACGCAAATATACATACCTATATATCTCAACGTATACATATGTATACACACACAGACATATACATATCTACACATGTACATAATTTATAATTTCTGCCTTTATTCATTCCCATCACCACCTCGCCACACATAAAATAACAACCCCCTCCTCCCCCTCATGTGTGCGAGGTAGTGCTAGGAAAAGACAACAAAGGCCCCATTCGTTTACACTCAGTCTCTACCTGTCATATAATAATGCACCGAAACCACAGCTCCCTTTCCACATCCAGGCCCCACAGACCTTTCCATGGTTTACCCCAGATGCTCAATATGCCCTGGTTCAATCCACTGACAGCACGTCTACCGCGGTATACCACATTGCACCAGTGCAAATGTGTAATCTGTGGGGGATGAGAGTGCCTAGTAAGTTAGTCAGTTATTGTTTGCTGATGATACAGCACTGGTGGAAGATTTGAGTGAGAAACTATACAAGTTGGTGATTGAATCTGAAAGTGTGTGTGAATGGAGAAAGTTGAAAGTGGATGTGTTCACAAGCATGGTTATTATGTTTAGCAGGACTGAGGGATAGGTTAGTTGGGATGTGAGTTTGAACAAAGAAAAATTGGAGGAAGTGAAGTGGTTTAGATATCTGGGAGTGGACACAGCAGTGAATGGAACCATGGAAATGGAAGTGAGTCATGGGATGAGGAAAGTAGCGAAGATCCTGGAAGAACTGAAGAAGTTGTGGAAAGAGAGAACATTATCTTGGACAGCAAAAATGGTTATGTTTGAAGGAATAGTAGTTCCAACAATATTACATGGATGCAAGGCTTGGGATATATCTAAAACTGTGCAGAGAAGGTTGAATGAGTTGGATATGAAATGTTTGAGGACAATTTGTGGTGGGAGGTGGTATGACTGAATAAGCAATGAAAGGGTCAGAGAGACGTGTGGTAATAAAAAAAATGGAGCGGTTGAGACAGCAGAAGAGGGTGTGCTAAAATGGTTTGGCCATATGGAGAAAATAAGTGAAGAAAGGTTGAGAAAGAAGAAATATGAGTCAGAAGTGGAAGGAAGAAGGAAAATGGGGAGACAAAACTGGGGATGGAAAGATGGACTGAAAAAGATCTTGACAGATCGGGTGAAAGGCGAGCATGAGATAGAGTAAATAGGAACGATGTGGTATACAGGGGTCAACGTGCTGTCAATGGACCAAACCAAAGCATGTGAAATGTGTGGGGGAAACCATGGAAGTGTCTGGTTATGGTTAGGGTACTGTGGATTATGTGCATTACACATGACAGCTCTAGAATGGATGTGAGCAGATGTGGCCTATCTTCATATGTTCCTGGCGCTACCTCACTAATGTGGGAAACTGATAAAGTATGAAAGAGAAAGAGACAGAGAGTGAGAAAGATACAGAGATACACAGACCACACACACCCAAGGTCCAAGTAAGGTGGTCTGGCCTGGAAAAAAAAAAAGACAAAGCAAAGCAAAGGTTCTTTCCTTACCCTCTATTTCCTCAGGCATAAGCCAGCAGGAAAACAAGTAGATATATATTGTGCAGTATTAATTAGCCTCAACAAGTTTCTCACAGGAAAGTCATAAGGTAGAATGAAAACAAATATGTTATGCATCCCATCATCAATGACAATGATCCCTTCACTTTTCGTTATATAAAGATGATACTAAAGATAAACTTGAGCTCCGGCCTCTCGACTTATCATGCTTATATTATTCCTGATGTTGAAGAATGATACAATAATTCTTTTTTACTCTCTCAAAGCAGGTAACAAGGGTTAGTCAATGGCCAGGGAGAGATCAATGGTTGAGAAGGTGGCATGGTATACCAGTGTGTTATGATAAGTGAATCACTCAATACTGGAGAATGACAAGGGATGATCAAGTCTAATTTTGGCTGATTCATGTGAGAAACTGCAGAAGCTGGTGACTGAGTTTGGTAAAGTGTGTGAAAGAAGAAAGTTAAGAGTAAATGTGAATAAGAGCAAGGTAATTAGGTACAGTAGGTTTGAGGGTCAAGTCAATTGGGAGGTAAGTTTGAATGGAGAAAAACTGGAGGAAGTAAAGTGTTTTAGATATCTGGGAGTGGATCTGGCAGCGGATGGAACCATGGAAGCGGAAGTGGATCATAGGGTGGGTGAGGGGGCGAAAATCCTGGGAGCCTTGAAGAATGTGTGGAAGTTGAGAACATTATCTCGGAAAGCAAAAATGGGTATGTTTGAAGGAATAGTGGTTCCAACAATGTTGTATGGTTGCGAGGCATGGGCTATGGATAGAGTTGTGCGCAGGAGGATGGATGTGCTGGAAATGAGATGTTTGAGGACAATGTGTGGTGTGAGGTGGTTTGATCGAGTAAGTAACGTAAGGGTAAGAGAGATGTGTGGAAATAAAAAGAGCGTGGTTGAGAGAGCAGAAGAGGGTTTTGAAATGGTTTGGGCACATGGAGAGAATGAGTGAGGAAAGATTGACCAAGAGGATATATGTGTCGGAGGTGGAGGGAACGAGGAGAAGTGGGAGACCAAATTGGAGGTGGAAAGATGGAGTGAAAAAGATTTTGTGTGATCGGGGCCTGAACATGCAGGAGGGTGAAAGGAGGGCAAGGAATAGAGTGAATTGGATCGATGTGGTATACCAGGGTTGACGTGCTGTCAGTGGATTGAATCAGGGCATGTGAAGCGTCTGGGGTAAACCATGGAAAGCTGTGTAGGTATGTATATTTGCGTGTGTGGACGTATGTATATACATGTGTATGGGGGTGGGTTGGGCCATTTCTTTCATGTTTCCTTGCGCTACCTCGCAAACTCGGGAGACAGCGACAAAGCAAGAAAAAAAAAATTAAGGGTGTTACTTTGAACAACATTCTCAGGGAGCTTATTCCATGTATCAATAATGTCACTGGTAAAAAAAAATATTTTGTAAAGTCCAGATTAACTCAAAGACCTCTGAGTTTTAATCCATTTCCTCTCATGGGTAATGCTGGTGCTACTGAAAAGAAATGTTCAATATCAACACTGTTGAATCCTTTAAGTATTTTGAAATGTTCTATCAATCTGCTTAGGAAGAACAAGTTTAATTCTTGCAGTCGTTTCGTCTCTCCTCATGTGGTTTGTTATGCAAGGAAGGAATCAAATTAGTTGCTCTTCACTGCACTCCTTCCAATTTAAGAATACCCTTACTTAAGTGGGGGAGGGCCAAAACAGCAATGCATATTTGAGGCATGGTCTACCAAGACTTAGGTATAGTGGCAATATCTCATCCTTGCTTTTGTATGTAAAGTTCCTGTTTATAAATCCTAACATCCTATTTGCTTTCTTGGCAGCTTCATTGCAATGCCAGAAGAATTTGAGGTTACTGGAGGCAGTCACCCCTAGATCTCTCACACTAAGTTGTCCTTTATCTTGTGGCCCATCAGTTCATAAATTTTTTTTATAGGTTTTCTACTTGTAACAGCAGATATTTATTAATGTCAAATGGCATTAGCCATATACTAGACCATTCAGTAATTTTATCTAGATCCTCTTGTAATCTTACCTCATCTTCTTCAATTAATGACAGTTTTGATCTTTGTGTCATCTGCACATTTGGACACTTGTTATTTAGCCCTACTTCAAAATCACTAATATGAATGTTGACAAGTATAAGCCCAAGTACAAAGCCCTAGGGTACTCCACTAGTAATGGGTGACCATGGTGATGATTCCCCTATCCAATTTCCCATGCAACCAGTAATCCCCAATGCCCAGACTTTGTGCATCAGTCTAATGTGGGGGACTTTGTCAAATGCTTCTGGAAGTCCAGAAATAACATATCTACTGCTTTTTCTCCTCATGGGTATTGAATGATTTATGAAAAAATTCAAGGAGGTTTGAAATGCATGATCTGCACCTTTAAAACCATGCTGTGTATCACTGATCATGCTGTGCTGTTCTAGATAGGCTAAGATTCTATCTCTAATAATCGATGCCAGAAGTCTACATATGATTGACATGAGGCTAACAGGACCGTATTTACCAGGTAACACACAGTTTCCATTTCTGCATTTAGGAGTGATGTCTGTTAGTCTCCAGTCCTGTGGGAGTGTTCCATCCTGGGGAGATTTATTGAAAATATGGGTTGATGGTCTAGCAATTTTGTGTCTGATGTTTTTAATCACTCATGGATAGAAATGATCAGGACCTGGGCTTTTATAAGTCTTCAACTTATCTATCTGTGTTAGTATTTCTCTAACCATAATAGCAAAATATCATGTGAGTGCTATTTACCTGTCTCAAAACTTGTGTCATTGCTTTCAAGCATAAAAGAACTGAAAAACTTGTTCATGGTTGTTGCTATGCTTTTATTGTCCACAGTGGGTTGGTTCCCCATCCTCCTTTACTAAGGGTTCTCTGCCACTCATAAGTTTTTTATTATTGATGTATCCATAAAATCTTTTAGGATCCCTATTGCTCTCTCTTATGATGCTCACTTTGTATTCTCTTTTGGCATCTTTGATAAGGACTGTCACTTGTCTTCAGACTGTTATACTGCATGGCAATAATTGTGTCATTGACTGATTTCTCAAGCTTAGAGTTTTTTCTGCACCATATAGCTCTGCAATATCTTGAGAGTACCATTGTTGTTGGTTTTATGTTACTGTTTACATGGGAATGAATGTGACTTGATGGTGCATACACTGACACTTAAAGCTTGCCCATAATTCCTTTAGGCATGAACCATCATGCAGCCCATTAAAATCTGCTTCCTTGACTGTCTCTGTCCTTTACAAATTACTTGTAGTCTGGTAGCTTGTGCTCGATAATCAGATCATTGTTTTTCATGTTCAAAAATGTTTCTGCTAAACCAATGATATCAACATGTTCATTGTTTAGCAAACAATGCAATTCAACTATCTTTTTTTTTTTTGATGGATCTTTTATTCATGTAAAGTCCATTCAATTTCTTCTAATGATTTCTGGAGGAGACTCGTGGTACAATTTGGTGATCGGCTATTTCTAGGCCTAGGTGTAATGAGCTCCCATGACTTGCATCCCTGACGTCACTGTCTGGTGGGGTGGGGAGGGGATTCGATTTGACCTTCCCTGTGTGACATGTAATATGACCCACCCTGACCTCAACCATCCATTTGATGTGGTCAACACACCAACCTTTAACGGGTCTGAACAAAAAACTTTCCTCTGTAGCTGTAGGGTAATTTGATCTTGGATTCACATAGTTAAGAGTTCTGCCCCTTATTGTTGAGTTGAATGCCATATCTGTTGTGCAGTTCCTTGTCTTTTATGAATTAGAGCCAAGGATGCAAATAACTGATGATACACAAGTGTTTTAGTCTCACACCTAAACTTAGGGCATAGTTATCTACATTAATTTGCACAATCAGCTTGAGAGAGAGAGAGAGAGAGAGAGAGAGAGAGAGAGAGAGAGAGAGAGAGAGAGAGAGAGAGAGAGAGAGAGAGAGAGAGAGAGAGAGAGAGAGAGAGAGAGAGAGAGAGAGAGAGAGAGAGAGAGAGAGAGAGAGAGAGAGAGAGAGAGAGAGAGAGAGAGAGAGAGAGAGAGAGAGAGAGAGAGAGAGAGAGAGAGAGAGAGAGAGAGAGAGAGAGAGAGAGAGAGAGAGAGAGAGAAGAGAGAGAGAGAGAGAGAGAGAGAGAGAGAGAGAGAGAGAGAGAGAGAGAGAGAGAGAGAGAGAGAGAGAGAGAGAGAGAGAGAGAGAGAGAGAGAGAGAGAGAGAGAGAGAGAGAGAGAGAGAGAGAGAGAGAGAGAGAGAGAGAGAGAGAGAGAGAGAGAGAGAGAGAGAGAGAGAGAGAGAGAGAGAGAGAGAGAGAGAGAGAGAGAGAGAGAGAGAGAGAGAGAGAGAGAGAGAGAGAGAGAGAGAGAGAGAGAGAGAGAGAGAGAGAGAGAGAGAGAGAGAGAGAGAGAGAGAGAGAGAGAGAGAGAGAGAGAGAGAGAGAGAGAGAGAGAGAGAGAGAGAGAGAGAGAGAGAGAGAGAGAGAGAGAGAGAGAGAGAGAGAGAGAGAGAGAGAGAGAGAGAGAGAGAGAGAGAGAGAGAGAGAGAGAGAGAGAGAGAGAGAGAGAGAGAATGGCTTGTGAGACGAAACTGATCCTGGAGAAAAAGATGAGATCTTGCTTATCATGAGTAGGCCTTTATTCAAAAACTCATGTCAAACTCACTACAAAATCAACAAACTTTATCGAAATATGTTGATCAATGAGCCTTACCCTCCTATCTATCTACCTATTTCTCTGATGCCCATTTACTTTGTGGACTCTCATCAGGAGGGTGACCATGGGAAAAGTTACCCCTGTCCTTACGTGCCTCCCTCACATACACTAATCCATGCCTTCTTCCCCCAAATTTTTTCATCAGTACTCTCCCATTCCATTTCACCATGTCAAAGATGGCCTTCCTCTCACAAGAACCCTTCATTGTACTATCATACACTTTCCTTGTAAAGTCCCTCTCTTGCATTCTTTTCACATGCCCAAACCACCTTAAGGAATTATGTTTCACCCATTCTCCCATTCCACAATTCACTCCCTTTGCATCCCCTGACACACCTAATCTCTCATGAATCCCCTCATTACTTTCTTCATTCCATCTAGTCATACCACATGCTCCTCTCAAATAACTCATCTCTACAGCCTCAATTTTTTACCTCTGTGACTTATTTCACAGCCTGGATTTTTAACCTCTGCGACTCATTTTGGCTGCATAGTTCAGGTTTGGGAGGACTATGCTGTCCCTTAATTCTTTCTTCACTTCTATACTTACACCTTTATCCTTCAGTATTCTATTATGGGACCCAATGAATCTTCTACCCTGTACTGCTCTCTCCCTTATCTCTCCTTCCATATCACTAAACTTACCCAAGATAGTTTTCAAATATTCAAATTCTATTACCTCTTTCAATCATTCTACCCCTCTTATCTATAACACAATTTAGTAAACTTTTTCTCACTACAGAAGGCTTTGCAAGATCTATATTTTCACTCTGTTTCCTTTCAAACACCATTCCTTTACTTTTAATCACATTTACCCCAGTTGCCTATGCTTACACACATAGGCAACTCTTTTTGCAACTCCTCTTCACTCTCAACAAACAACACAGTAACATCCACAAACAGGCTCTTCACTAATCACCATACCTCACCACCAAACTCCATTTCTAAACCCATTTTCCCTAGCCTTGCTTCATTTCTCTTATCACTCCATGATATACATATCAAAAAGTCAGTGACATCACATAACCCTGCCTCACATCCACTTGTATACTGAAATTCACTCAACTCTCCATCCACTCTTATACATGCATATGCTCCTTTATAGAAGGCAGAAGGCTGTCACACCAACAAACAGTTGTTCCCCTACTCCATATATCCTTAACACATCCCATAAAGCATTCCACTCCAGATCTATACAAGCTGCAAGCAGCTTCTTATCTTTTCCTAGATACTTTTCCACAATCATTCTCACTGCAAAAAACTGATCCACACATCCCCTATGCTTCCTAAAACCCAATTGCTCCTCACTTATTCTGTATTTAGACACTTCCATCATTCAATCACCCAATACTCTTTCATATACTTTTTCTGGTATGCTTAACAACTTATTCCCTTATAACTGCTAAACATATCCTTAGTACCTTTTCCTTCTGCTTCCATGCTAAATTATATATCAAATGCATCAACTCTATCACACTTTCTCCTCCATACTTCAACATTTCAGGTGTAATCCCATCTGCGTCACATGTCTTTCCTACCTTATACCTCATTATTGCCCTTTTTACCTCCCTTCTTGTTATAAGCCCTTGCACATGTATCCTTTTACTTCCATCCTCCATACTCATGCACATAACAAATGCTGCGTCATCTTCTCCCATATTCAAAAGTTGTTCAAAATACTCTTTTCATCTTCCTTTCAATTCCTCCTTTTGATTCAGTAATTTCCCTTCCTTACTTTTCACACTTACATTTCCACTCTCACATCCAACTCTCTTTTTTCACTCCCTTCCAGTAAAATTCATTTCTTTCCTGAAACTTTTCACCTAAATTTCTTCCACTGTGCTTTCCCCGATCAGCCTCATAAAATTCCAATCATACATCTTATGGGGATAGGGGAGAAAGAATACTTCCCACGCATTCCTCACGTGTCGTAGAAGGCGACTAAAGGGGACAGGAGCAGGGACCAGAAACCCTCCGCTCCTTGTATTTCAACTTTCTAAAAGGGGAAACAAAAGAAGGAGTCATGCAGGGAGTGCTCATCCTCCTCAAAGGCTCAGATTGGGGTGTCTAAATGTGTGTGGATGCAACCAAGATGAGAAAAAAGGAGAGATAGGTGGTATGTTTGAGGAAAGGAGCCTGGATGTTTTGGCTCTGAGTGAAATGAAGCTCAAGGGTAAAGGGGAACAGTGGTTTGGGAATGTCTTGGGAGTAAGGTCAGGGGTTAGTGAGAGGACAAGAGCAAGGGAAGGAGTACCACTACTCCTGAAACAGGAGTGGTGGGAGTATGTGATAGAATGTAAGAAAGTAAATTCTAGATTGATATGGGTAAAACTGAAAGTTGATGGAGAGAGATGGGTGATTATTGGTGCATATACACCTGGGCATGAGAAGAAAGATCATGAGAGGCAAGTGTTTTGGGAGCAGCTGAATGAGTGTGTTAGTGGTTTTGATGCACAAGACTGGGTTATAGTGATGGGTGATTTGAATGCAAAGGTGAGTAATGTGGCAGTTGAGGGAATAATTGGTATACATGGGGTGTTCAGTATTGTAAATGGAAATGGTGAAGAGCTTGTAGATTTATGTGCCGAAAAAGGACTGATGATTGGGAATACCTGGTTTAAAAAGCGAGATATAGGGTGTCTTGGTCGAGGTGGTGTGCAAAGTGAAAGGGTTGGGGAAAATGATTTGGTAAACAGAGAGGAGGTAGTAAAAGCTTTGCGGAAGATGAAAGCCGGCAAGGCAGCAGGCTTGGATGGTATTGCAGTGGAATTTATTAAAAAAGGGGGTGACTGTATTGTTGACTGGTTGGTAAGGTTATTTAATGTATGTATGACTCATGGTGAGGTGCCTGAGGATTGGCGGAATGCGTGCATAGTGCCATTGTACAAAGGCAAAGGTGATAAGAGTGAGTGCTCAAATTACAGAGGTATAAGTTTGTTGAGTATTCCTGGTAAATTATATGGGAGGGTATTGATTGAAAGGGTGAAGGCATGTACAGAGCATCAGATTGGGGAAGAGCAGTGTGGTTTCAGAAGTGGTAGAGGATGTGTGGATCAGGTGTTTGCTTTGAAGAATGTATGTGAGAAATACTTAGAAAAGCAAATGGATTTGTATGTAGCATTTATGGATCTGGAGAAGGTATATGATAGAATTGATAGAGATGCTCTGTGGAAGGTATTAAGAATATATGGTGTGGGTGGCAAGTTGTCAGAAGCAGTGAAAAGTTTTTAGCGAGGATGTAAGGCATGTGTATGTGTAGGAAGAGAGGAAAGTGATTGGTTCTCAGTGAATGTAGGTTTGCGGCAGGGGTGTGTGATGTCTCCATGGTTGTTTAATTTGTTTATGGATGGGGTTGTTTGGGAGGTGAATGCAAGAATTTTGGAAAGAGGGGCAAGAATGATGTCTGTTGTGGATGAGAGAGCTTGGGAAGTGAGTCAGTTGTTGTTCACTGATGATACAGCGCTGGTGGCTGATTCATGTGAGAAACTGCAGAAGCTGGTGACTGAGTTTGGTAAAGTGTGTGAAAGAAGAAAGTTAAGAGTAAATGTGAATAAGAGCAAGGTTATTAGGTACAGTAAGGTTGAGGGTCAAGTCAATTGGGAGGTAAGTTTGAATGGAGAAAAACTGGAGGAAGTAAAGTGTTTTAGATATCTGGGAGTGGATCTGGCAGCGGATGGAACCATGGAAGCGGAAGTGAATCATAGGGCGGGGGAGGGGGCGAAAATCCTGGGAGCCTTGAAGAATGTGTGGAAGTCGAGAACATTATCTCGGAAAGCAAAAATGGGTATGTTTGAAGGAATAGTGGTTCCAACAATGTTGTATGGTTGCGAGGCGTGGGCTATGGATAGTGTTGTGCGCAGGAAGGTGGATGTGCTGGAAATGAGATGTTTGAGGACAATGTGTGGTGTGAGGTGGTTTGATCGAGTAAGTAATGTAAGGGTAAGAGAGATGTGTGGAAATAAAAAGAGCGTGGTTGAGAGAGCAGAAGAGGGTGTTTTGAAATGGTTTGGGCACATGGAGAGAATGAGTGAGGAAAGATTGACCAAGGAGGTGGAGGGAACGAGAAGTGGGAGACCAAATTGGAGGTGGAACGATGGAGTGAAAAAGATTTTGAGTGATCGGGGCCTGAACATGCAGGAGGTTGAAAGGCGGGCAAGGAATAGTGTGAATTGGATCGATGTGGTATACCGGGGTTGATGTGCTGTCAGTGGATTGAATCAGGGCATGTGAAGCGTCTGGGGTAAACCATGGAAAGCTGTGTGGGGCCTGGATGTGGAAAGGGAGCTGTGGTTTCGGGCATTATTGCATGACAGCTAGAGACTGAGTGTGAACGAATGAGGACTTTGTTCTCTTTTCCTAGTGCTACCCCGCACACATGAGGGGGGTGGGGGATGGTATTCCATGTGTGGCGAGGTGGCGATGGGAATGAATAAAGGCAGACAGTGTGAATTGTGTGCATGGGTATATATGTATGTGTCTGTGTGTGTATATATATGTGTACATTGAGATGTATAGGTACGTATATTTGCGTGTGTGGACGTGTGTGTATATAAATGTGTATGAGGGTGGGTTTGGCCATTTCTTTCGTCTGTTTCCTTGCGCTACCTAGCAAATGCGGGAGACAGCGACAAAGCAAAATATAATAATAATACATAAGTATATGTATGTAAGTAGGAGAGATGGCCAGAGAGCATTATTGGATTACGTGTTAATTGATAGGCGCGCGAAAGAGAGACTTTTGGATGTTAATGTGCTGAGATGTGCAACTGGAGCGATGTCTGATCATTATCTTGTGGAGGCGAAGGTGAAGATTTGTAGGGGTTTTCAGAAAAGAAGAGAGAATGTTGGGGTGAAGAGAGTGGTGAGAGTTAGTGAGCTTGGGAAGGAGACTTGTGTGAGGAAGTACCAGGAGAGACTGAGTTCAGAATGGAAAAAGGTGAGAACAAAGGAGGTAAGGGGAGTGGGGGAGGAATGGGATGTATTTAGGGAAGCAGTGATGGATTGCGCAAAAGATGCTTGCGGCATGAGAAGCGTGGGAAGTGGACAGATTAGAAAGGGTAGAGTGGTGGGATGAAGAAGGAAGATTATTAGTGAAAGAGAAGAGAGAGGCATTTGGACAATTTTTGGAGGGAAAAAATGCAAATGAGTGGGAGATGTATAAAAGAAAGAGGCAGGAGGTCAAGAGAAAGGTACAAGAGGTGAAAAAGAGGGCAAATGAGAGTTGGGGTGAGAGACTATCATTAAATTCTAGGGAGAATAAAAAGATGTTTTGGAAGGTGGTAAATAAAGTGCGTAAGACAAGGGAGCAAATGGGAACTTCAATGAAGGGGGCTAATAGGGAGGTGATAACAAGTAGTGGTGATGTGAGAAGGAGATGGAGTGAGTATTTTGAAGGTTTGTTGAATGTGTTTGATGATGGAGTGGCAGATAAAGGGTGTTTTGGTTGAGGTGGTGTGCAAAGTGAGAGGGTTAGGGAAAATGATTGGGTAAACAGAGAAGAGGTAAAAGCTTTGCGGAAGATGAAAGCCGGCAAGGCAGCAGGTTTGGATGGTATTGCAGTGGAATCTATTCAAAAAGGGGGTGACTGTATTGTTGACTGGTTGGTAAGCTTATTTAATGTATGTATGATTCATGGTGAGGTGCCTGAGGATTGGCGGAATGCTTGCATAGTGCCATTGTACAAAGGCAAAGGGGATAAGAGTGAGTACTCAAATTACAGAGGTATAAATTCATTGAGTATTCCTGGAAAATTGTATGGGAGGGTATTGATTGAGAGGGTGAAGGCATGTACAGAGCATCAGATTGGGGAAGAGCAGTGTGGTTTCAGAAGTGGTAGAGGATGTGTGGATCAGGTGTTTGCTTTGAGGAATGTATGTGAGAAATACTTAGAAAAGCAAAGGGATTTGTATGTAGCATTTATAGATCTGGAGAAGGCATGTGATAGAGTTGATAGAGATGCTCTGTGGAAGGTATTAAGAATATATGGTGTGGGAGACAAGTTGTTAGAAGCAGTGAAAAGTTTTTATCGAGGATGTAAGGCATATGTACGTGTAAGAGAGGAAAGTGACTGGTTCTCAGTGAATGTAGGTTTGCGGCAGGGGTGTGTGATGTCTCCATGGTTGTTTAATTTGTTTATGGATGGGGTTGTTAGGGAGGTGAATTCAAGAGCTTTGGAGAGAGGGGCAAGTATGCAGTCTGTTGGGGATGAGAGAGCTTGGGAAGTGAGTCAGTTGTTGTTCGCTGATGATACAGCGCTGGTGGCTGATTCATGTGAGAAACTGCAGAAGCTGGTGACTGAGTTTGGTAAAGTGTGTGAAAGAAGAAAGTTAAGAGTAAATGTGAATGAGAGCAAGGTTATTAGGTAGAGTAGGGTTGAGGGTCAAGTCAGTTGGGAGGTAAGTTTGAATGGAGAAAAACTGGAGGAAGTAAAGTGTTTTAAATATCTGGGAGTGGATCTGGCAGTGGATGGAACCATGGAAGCGGAAGTGAATCATAGGGTGGGGGAGGGGGCAAAAATTCTGGGAGCCTTGAAGAATGTTTGGAAGTCGAGAACATTATCTCGGAAAGCAAAAATGGGTATGTTTGAAGGAATAGTGGTTCCAACAATGATGTATGGTTGCGAGGCGTGGGCTATATATAGAGTTGTGTGCAGGAAGGTGGATGTGCTGGAAATGAGATGTTTGAGGACAATATGTGGTGTGAGGTGGTTTGATCGAGTAAGTAATGTAAGGGTAAGAGAGATGTGTGGAAATAAAAAGAGTGTGGTTGAGAGAGCAGAAAGGGTGTTTTGAAATGGTTTGGTCACATGGAGAGAATGAGTGAGGAAAGATTGACCAAGAGGAGA
Organism: Panulirus ornatus; assembly: GCF_036320965.1. Taxonomy (NCBI): domain Eukaryota; kingdom Metazoa; phylum Arthropoda; class Malacostraca; order Decapoda; family Palinuridae; genus Panulirus; species Panulirus ornatus. The sequence goes on along the minus strand of NC_092244.1, from coordinate 20,094,670 downwards.
TATGTGTCAGAGGTGGAGGGAACGAGAAGTGGGAGACCAAATTGGAGGTGGAAAGATCGATTGAAAAAGGTTTTGAGTGATCTGGACCTAAACATGCAGGAGGGTGAAAGGCGTGCAAGGAATAGAGTGAATTGGAACGATGTGGTATACCGGGGTCGATGTGCTGTCAATGGATTGAATCAGGGCATGTGAAGCGTCTGGGGTAAACCATGGAAAGTTCTATGGGGCCTGGATGAGGAAAGGGATCTGTGGTTTCGGTGCATTATTACATGACAGCTAAGACTGAGTGTGAACGAATGGGGCCTTTGTTGTCTTTTCCTAGCGCTACCTCGCACACATGAGGGGGGAGGGGTTTGTTATTCCATGTGTGGCGGGGTGGCGATGGGAATGAATAAAGGCAGACAGTATGAATTGTGTACATGTGTATATATGTATATGTCTGTGTGTGTATATATATGAATACATTGAGATGTACAGGTATGTATATTTGCCTGTGTGGATGTGTATGTATATACATGTGTATGTGGGTGGGTTGGGCCATTCTTTCGTCTGTTTCCTTGCGCTACCTCGCTAACGCGGGAGACAGCGACAAAGCAAAATAAATAAATAAATAAATAAACATCTTATATTCTTCCCTCCTCCACTGCTGAACTTCCACTGGTATTTTCCTTTCAAACAATCTATCATATGCCTTTTCTTCTATTCCACAGCATTCTCACTTTTACTCTTATATCTCACAACCTTGTATCCAACTACTAATTCTGTAACCTTTGGCATTTTTATCCTAAATATTTCAAACACCTCATTCACACATGACTGCATCCCTACATTTATTGCCCTTCATCTAAACTTTCTGTTAACCCTCTTTCACCTCTCCATTCTTCTGTACACCAAACCATCATTTTTCATGATCCTCACCTCCAAAAGAACTGAAAAAAAAAAAAGGTTAGAATCTCCAAAGAGTCCTCTCATAACTCTATTAACCAGCACAACATTTCTCAGCTTTTCATAATTTGCCACACCAACAATCAAACCCTTTTGTTTATCTCTTCCATCATTTCTCATCCACTTATATCTGTGAATCATCTTGTGCTGAAAGAAGGTGTTTGCAAAGAAAAAAACCCTCTCAGTAACAGCATCATAAGATAACTTCCATTTTCATTTACTCCAGGCATCCCCCATTCAGAAACTATCTTGGCAATTTTATCACAAATCAAATTCATATTCACATCACCCATTACAGCCACCTTCTCAGACATTTATACAGGCACTGAAATTTCTCTGGAAATGATTCATTTCATCCTTAGCTTACACAGTCTTCATATTCACAGTTGGATACACACCTACCCATGCATACTTCGCAATATCAATCTTTCCTCTCATCCACACTATTCTTGATCCAGTCCATCCTTGCTCTGTAACACCCATACTCTTGGTGATAGCACAATTGCACATCCATCTTTCTCTTTTCCCTGATAATTTTCATTCATTCCAGTCCATACCACTCCTCTCCCACATCATTTGACATCTTGTGTTCATCACTTCCATTTTCACTCCATACACCCTGCCAAAGAATATAGGTTTCCCCAATCCCAAGCACATCCAAACTAAACTTTTAACATTTTCCACAAGCTCCCTACTTTTACTCTCCCCAGTCATCCCATTAACATTCAGAGCCATTGCCTTCAGCTGCACTTCCCTTCTAATCCCTGGATAATTGGTGGACTCCAGTTCTGCTTCTTAACCTTTCACACCTCACTCTAGACAGGCTGCTGGCAGAGGGCAACTCCAGCACAATGTTTCCCAGAGGCAACATATACAGAATACAAATAATAATAATACCAGTTCTAAACAACTAGCCCTACTGGGCATCCAAAATCTTTCTTAACTGTTCTATACAAAATTCTCTTTCTGAAACTCCTGCAATAAATCTACAAAGCACAATCATAATTTCCCTTGCTTTACTCTGATGATTCTGCAGTCTAATTAATTCTAGATCTCATTTTCTTGCCACCTATTCTACCATTTAATGCATTTATTCTAATCTTATTGTCTCACCCTATAAAACTTGACTGCTAGCTCTGGCCTCTGAGCTCTGAGTAGGAGTGCTTCTGCTCGTGGGTAATCTCTGTCTGTGAAGGCCACCTTTGCCTGACCCACAAGCACATCACCAACAGAATCTGGATCATGAGCCTCAGCCACTCTCTGTGCACTCTCCCAGTCCTGTGCATGGACATACCTAAAAGAAACATTCAAAAGGTGTCAAAAAGAACACTGTATATTTCAAAAGCACACACTATCTATTACAAAAGAAATGTACCAATCTATATAAAAACAAATGCAAAGACAGTGAAAATATCAGCATATACACAAAATAAAATCAATAAAAACTAATTTGTGAGATGAATGATAACCAAAATATGCAACACTGAAATGAAAATATTAACATTAACAACATCTTATTTCATTCATCATGTCATATACTTTTCAACCATGTGCCTTTTTATCTTCTTTTTATAGCTAATGACCCATTTCCATAGGTATCCACAATCGAGTTAAGATGGGACATTTGCCTCCCTTAACATTTTGCACATACACACACACACACACACACATGAACCCACCCCAAAAAAGCATATATGTTATATCACAGTCATAATTATCTGAATGATATTAAGTAATTACTGAATTTGTGTCTACATTCAAGCACACATAACATAATCTTTTCATCTTCCCTCTAAGTATTTCTATGGGTATCTCTGGCTACTTCATGCATTACAAATGGGTGCCCCAAGACGACTTTCCAGCAAACATTTTAAAAACAAAAATAACACTTTCCTTACTAAAATGCATGAACAAGTATTAATTTCTTATATGTAGCTACTTCGCTGTCTAAATGGTTTGTGCTATTTTTCATTTGCTAAGCAAATAGTGAACTGACTTAAGGATGTTTTGAAAAAAAAAATGTTTTGAAAAAAAATCTTAACAATCAAGAAAATTAAATGAAACTGATATAAAATAAGATGGGTGTTTCTGTATATAACAATCCTTGGCGGCATGCACAATGTCCCAAATACCGAGGGAATCAAGTGCAGAGATTTATTGATCTCTGTTTGAGATTCTCTTCTAAAAACCTAAGAATAAATTGAAAGAGTATGAAGTGAATGAATACATTTTCTCAGAAGCATAATGTCAAAATTGAAGATGTGTTCCTGGGCAGACAAAATACTGTAACTACGTAACTTAATATAAAATATACATAAATGTAAGGCATGTGTACGTGTAGGAAGAGAGGAAAGTGATTGGTTCTCAGTGAATGTAGGTTTGCGGCAGGGGTGTGTGATGTCTCCATGGTTGTTTAATTTGTTTATGGATGGGGTTGTTAGGGAGGTGAACGCAAGAGTTTTGGAAAGAGGGGCAAGTATGAAGTCTGTTGGGGATGAGAGAGCTTGGGAAGTGAGTCAGTTGTTGTTCGCTGATGATACAGCGCTGGTGGCTGATTCATGTGAGAAACTGCAGAAGCTGGTGACTGAGTTTGGTAAAGTGTGTGAAAGAAGAAAGTGAAGAGTAAATGTGAATAAGAGCAAGGTTATTAGGTACAGTAGGGTTGAGGGTCAAGTCAATTGGGAGGTGAGTTTGAATGGAGAAAAACTGGAGGAAGTGGAGTGTTTTAGATATCTGGGAGTGGATCTGGCAGCGGATGGAACCATGGAAGCGGAAGTGGATCATAGGGTGGGGGAGGGGGCGAAAATTCTGGGAGCCTTGAAGAATGTGTGGAAGTCGAGAACATTATCTCGGAAAGCAAAAATGGGTATGTTTGAAGGAATAGTGGTTCCAACAATGTTGTATGGTTGTGAGGCATGGGCTATGGATAGAGTTGTGCGCAGGAGGATGGATGTGCTGGAAATGAGATGTTTGAGGACAATGTGTGGTGTGAGGTGGTTTGATCGAGTAAGTAATGTAAGGGTAAGAGAGATGTGTGGAAATAAAAAGAGCATGGTTGAGAGAGCAGAAGAGGGTGTTTTGAAATGGTTTGGGCACATGGAGAGAATGAGTGAGGAAAGATTGACCAAGAGGATATATGTGTCGGAGGTGGAGGGAACGAGGAGAAGAGGGAGACCAAATTGGAGGTGGAAAGATGGAGTGAAAAAGATTTTGTGTGATCGGGGCCTGAACATGCAGGAGGGTGAAAGGAGGGCAAGGAATAGAGTGAATTGGAGCGATGTGGTATACCGGGGTTGACGGGCTGTCAGTGGATTGAATCAAGGCATGTGAAGCGCCTGGGGTAAGCCATGGAAAGCTGTGTAGGTATGTATATTTGCGTGTGTGGACGTATGTATATACATGTGTATGGGGGTGGGTTGGGCCATTTCTTTCGTCTGTTTCCTTGCGCTACCTCGCAAACGCGGGAGACAGCGGCAAAAAAAAAAAAAAAAAAAGTATACATAAATAAATACTAAAAAAGAGTATCTAAATAAATCAATGCAGAACATAAATAAATTTCTACATAAATAATTTATAGTTGCAAATGTGTACAGTCCTGTACTCATGTAGAGCTCAGGCCTGAAAAGTGTGGTTGAGGACTGGATGATACATAAGTGAGAGAGGACTGGAGAGGTTATGGAGATGATAAGGGAGGACTGTCTGCCTCTTTGTCTGATATCTGACTAATTTCATGCATGGCTGGTGAGATTTCTTTACTTGTTGAAGGAGATTCCTAGATTTATGATGGAGTTTTTTGGTGTGATGATGGGGTTTCCTTAACTTTGAAGAAAGTAAGAAGACAGGCCTGGACAGCCTTTTGCTCCTAATTCATTTGGTACTATCCATGACCATGTCACTATGCTTCCTAATTCTAACAGCACAGAGTCACATTTTAAGTCTACACTATTTTGGTAGGTCACCTAAACATGATGCTAATGTCCACCAAACGCTCTCTATGGTATCATTTCACCACATCAATCTTCAAGTCCAAACTAATGGACTGATGAGCTCTTTGGCAGATGTACCTCCTGGAGAACATGTTTGTCATCTTATGATGAGAGGTTTCTGGGGGTATGAAGGTTTAACAGTACCAATCAGTTCAGTAAACTGAGAACTAAAAAGAAGAAAAAACTATCTTCAGGTCATTTGAACTGATGGAATGCTGTACCTTAGCAGACATACAGTGTCACTGGCTGAAGCATAAGGAGCATCAACAACACTCATAAGGTCAAACCCATAGTTCAGATAATTTACCGAGCCTTATCTTCTTTAAAAAATAATTTCTTTTTAATATTTCAGCATGCCAGGAAGTGAACAATGTTCTATGTGCAGTAGAATGCTCAGCATCCTGGTTTTTAATAATCTTGTAATGCAGGCATTGATAAGGTAACAGCTCTACTGTACAGTGTTGATGCCCATCAGGCAATTGTTAAACCCACCTTGCTCAGAGCATCAGGGACTTATTTAGTGATGTTGGGGAGCAATGCTGTGGATGGTGAGATGCCAAAGTAATCTTTCCACTCTTAATAAGGAAAATTTACCCTTTCAAGTGGTCCAATCGGGTGCTAAGCCCCTTAGACAATTGCTTTGTTGCCAATAATGACAGAAAATCAGTTTCAGGCTCTGGGTGATGTTGAGGACCACAAGCATGAGATCCAACTGGTCAGTGATTCTTTCATCCGAGGTCAGTTTGAGGAGTTATGTATTTGGAACCCATCTCATTATGAAAGTCTTTGCTTTCCAGGAGCTAGGGTAGATGATATTAACAAAGTTGTTAGTAGGTCTGTGGTTTTGCTAATGATAACAGATTTCTTCTTTGTCATATGGATATCAACATCTTTAAAATGGGATCAAAAGAGCTGCAGGAGAAATACAGCTGGTCAAGTCAAATTTTTTTAAAAACTAATAACATAGGGATCTGCACGAGGAGCAACTCCTTTCATATGGTATTGTCTTAAAATATATATAAGTGAACCTGTTTTTCCAGGAAGGAGTTGAATTCACAAACTTGTGGCAGCAATTTTACATGTGTCCTGATGTGTTTACAGAGGATGAACTACACCTGAACTAAGTGAGAGATGTGCATTTTGCCAAGCTCCTTCATGAGTTCATACATGTGTTTTAGTCAAAAGGTGCTCCCTATAAGAAGAAGGCCTATTCACCTCCATAAGTTCTTATTTCTTATCATCATACTTAAACTTTGTTTCCCTCATCAGTGAGGTAGTGCCAGGAAACAGACAAACAATGGCCCTTCCACTCTTACACACATACATACATACATACATACATAAATGCCCATATACATACATACATACATACATTTTTTTTTTTTTTTTTTTTTTTTTTTTTTTTTTTTATACTTTGTCGCTGTCTCCCGCGTTTGCGAGGTAGCGCAAGGAAACAGACGAAAGAAATGGCCCAACCCCCCCCATACACATGTATATACATACATCCACACACGCAAATATACATACCTACACAGCTTTCCATGGTTTACCCCAGACGCTTCACATGCCTTGATTCAATCCACTGACAGCACGTTAACCCCGGTATACCACATCGCTCCAATTCACTCTATTCCTTGCCCTCCTTTCACCCTCCTGCATGTTCAGGCCCCGATCACACAAAATCTTTTTCACTCCATCTTTCCACCTCCAATTTGGTCTCCCTCTTCTCCTCGTTCCCTCCACCTCCGACACATATATCCTCTTGGTCAATCTTTCCTTACTCATTCTCTCCATGTGCCCAAACCACTTCAAAACACCCTCTTCTGCTCTCTCAACCACGCTCTTTTTATTTCCACACATCTCTCTTACCCTTACGTTACTCACTCGATCAAACCACCTCACACCACACATTGTCCTCAAACATCTCATTTCCAGCACATCCATCCTCCTGCGCACAACTCTATCCATAGCCCACGCCTCGCAACCATACAACATTGTTGGAACCACTATACATACATACATATACATATCAAAAAATCAAATACATAAACATACAGACATATACATATATACATATGTACATATTCATACTTGCTTGCCTTCATCCATTCCTGGCGCTACCCCGCCCCACAGGAAACAGCATCGCTACCCCCCACTTCAGCAAAGAAGCTCCAGGAAAACAGACAAAAAAGGCCACATTTGTTCACACTCAGTCTCTAACTGTCATGTGTAATGCACCAAAACCATCGTTCCCTATTCACATCCAGGCCCCACAGACCCTTCCATGGTTTACCCCAGACGTTTCACATGCCCTGGTTCAGACCTCTGACAGCACGTCAACCCCAGTATATTAACCTGTTCCAATTCACTCAATTCCTTGCACGCCTTTCACCCTCCTGCATGTTCAGGCCCCAACTGCTCAAAATCTTTTTCACTTCATCCTTCCACCTCCAATTTGGTCTCCCACTTCTTGTTTCCTCCACATCTGACACATATATCCTCTTTGTCAGTCTTTCCTCACTCATCCTCTCCATATGCGCATATCATTTCAACACACCCTCTTCTGCTCTCTCAACCACACTCGTTCTATTCCCACACATCTCTCTTACCTTTACATTACTTACTTGGTCCAACCACGTCACACCACATATTGTCCTCAAACATTTCATTTCCAACACATCTACCCTCCTCCATACAACCCTATCTATAGCCCATGCCTCGCAACCATATAACATTGTTGGAACCACTATTTCTTCAAACATACCCATTTTTGCTCTCCAAGATATCGTTCTCTCCTTCCACACATTCTTCATTGCTTTCAGAACCTTCAGCCCTTTCCCCGCCCAGTGACTCACTTCTGCTTCTATGATTCCATTCACTGCTAAGTCCAATCCCAGATATCCAAAACACTTCACTTCCTCCAATTTTTCTCCATTCAAACTTACATCCTAACTAACTTGTCCCTCAACCCTACTGAACCTAATAACCTTGCTCTTATTCACATTTTACTCTCAACTTTCTTCTTTCACACAATTTTCTAAACTCAGTCACCAACTTTGGCAGCTTCTCATTAAAATCAGCCACTAGAGCTGTATCATCAGTGAACAAAAACTGACTCACTTCCCAGGCCCTCACATCTATAACAGACTGCATATTCGCCCCTCTCTCCAAAACTCTTATATTTACCTCCCTAACCACCCCATCCATAAACAAATCAAACAACCATGGGGACATCATGCACTCCTGCCACAGACTAACATTAACTAGGAACCAATCACTCTCCTCTCTATCCGCACACATGCCTTACATCCTTGGTAAAAACTTTTCACTGCTTCTAGCAATATACCTCCTACACCATATACTCTTAAAACCTTCCACAGAGCATCTCTATCAACCTTATCATATGCCTTCTCCAGATCCAAAAATGCTACAAACAAATCCATCTGCTTTTCTAAGTATTTCTAACACATTCTTCAAAGCAAACACCTGACCCACACAACCTCTACCAATTCTGAAACCACACTGCTCTTCTCCAATCTGATGCTCTGTACTTGCCTTCACCTTCTCAATCAATACCCTCCTGCATTTCCTGGAAAAAAACTCAACAAACTTATTCGTCAGTAGTTTTCCTCTGTAGTTTGAACACTCACCTTTATCCCCTATGCCTTTGTACAATGGCACTATACATGCATTCTGCCAATCCTCAGACACTTCACCATGGTCCATACATACAGTGAATATCCTTACCAACCAATCAACAACACAGTCACTCCCTTTTTTTAATAAATTCCCCTGCAATACCATCCAAACCCACCGCCTTGCAGGATTTCATCTTCCAAACCATTCTTCCTGACCTTCTCACTTTGTACATCACCCTGACCAAAACACCATATATCTGCCACTCTATCATCAGATACATCCAACGAACTTTCAAAATACTCACTCCATCTCCTTCTCACTTCAACACTACCTGTTATTACTTCCCCACTTACCCCTTCACTGATGTTCCCATTTGTTCTTTAGTCTTATGCATGCTATTTACCTCCTTCCAAAACATCTTTTTATTCTCTCTAAAATCTACTGATACTCTCTCACCCACCTCTCATTTGTCCTCTTTTTCAACCCTTGCACCTTTCTCTTGACCTACTGTTGCTTTCTTTTATACACCTCCCAGCCATTTACGCCCCTTCCTTGCAAGTATCGTCCAAACGCCACTCTTTTCTCTTTCACTAAAAACTCTACTTCTTCATCCCACCACTCACTACCCTTTCTAGTCTGCCCACCTCCCACCTTTCTCATACCACATGCATCTTTTGCATAAGCCATCACTGCTGCCCTAAATACATCCCATTCCTCAGCCACTCCCCTCATGTCATTTGCTCTCACCTTTTGCCATTCAACACTCAATCTCTCCTGGTACTTCCTCACACAAGTCTCTCCAAGCTCACTTATTCTCACCACTCTCTTCTCCTCAACATTCTCTCTTCTTTTTTGAAAACCTCTACAAATCTTCACCTTTGCCACCCCAAGCCAGTCATCAGACATCCCTCCAGCTACCCCTCTCAGCATGTTAATATCCAAGAGTCTCTCTCTTACAGCCTATCAATTAACATGTAATCCAATAATGCCCTTTGACCATCTCTCCTACTCACATACGTCTTTTTTCAGCACACAACTCCACAAGCCCTTCACTATTTTCATTTACATTACTGAATACCCAATGTACACCAACTATACCCTCAACTGCCACATTACACACCTTTGCATTTAAATCATCCATCACTAAAACCTCCATAAGTATGTTTTGAAATAAGTCTCATTCATATATGCGACTGCTGCATGTCCTACAGGTGATCTTTTCAATCATGCATGAAAACTGCTCCGCTATGAGGTTATCAGAGGTGGTTACCACTTTATGCCATGCTATATATCCAGTGATGTATTCATGAAGACGGTGTGGTTAAGGGCACAGCATCCTATCAATAGTCATGAAATGAGCCAAAGGCTATGCTGTGTTGTGTTGGTGACATGGACCTGTACACTAGGTACAAGAATCAACAAGTGATATAATGGATAAACACTATTTAATAACTTAGTTACCCAAAGTGCAATTATTCTGCAGATACATATCAATGCAAAGTTCAAGTTGTATCATAATAGGCAATCCTTTTTATACCTTTAGGTTGTTTATGTTGTTTCCAGATAGGCAATTCTTTTATCCCCCCCCCTCTCTCTCTCTCTCTCTCTTTGATGGGGAATATGTTATGCCCCACTCACCAAAGGGATCAACCCTTGCAGCATGGCACAGAAACAAGTATTCTAGCATTAAAACAGTGTCCCTTGAGGGAAATCTGTACAGCCACATGGGGTTTTGGGTACCAAAACCCACTATTCCAGGCTTGGTTTTGTCTACGTTTGTGCAAACAGGTGACCAGTAGTGGACCAGCTAGTCTGTAAGCCTAATGTATACTGTATAAGCAACATCCCTAATACCTAGCATGCCCATGTCATGTTCCTCCTCCTATCTGTAGTGCCTAAATGTAATTTATCAGTTAAATTACCCCTAGATACTATGTATGACTATACCCCATTTGATAACTGTTAGATATCAATTCCATTTCATTATCACAGTATATACTTCCTCACATACAAAGTTAATAACTTAGCACAGTACTGTTTTTAAAGACATATTTCCTTAACCCCAACTATGTCCTTACTGTGTAACACCGTAAGATCAATACAGCATTTCCTGTCATGAAAACCTGATCCCCTGGGTTAAAACAGAGTAAATACTCATGATTGCAGGAATGTAACAAGAAGAAATTAGCAGTGAGTAAAGGACAGTGCTGGGTTTGATGGATTGGCAGACAATTAAGCGGTGCTGCATTGTAAATATGGCCACAGAAAAGAGCCATTACTGAGAGAGAGAAATTCCTTATATTCTGCAAAAGCAGTCTCTCAAAGGTGACAATAGCTAGGCAGTCAATTACAAAGATGATTTTATTAAGCAATATGGGCACTTAGTATTCTGACTATCTGCTTTTAGCACTCTGAGAGAAAAGCACACTTACATCAGTACAGCTTCCTTAGGTTTCCCAGCCTGTATAAACTCTGATTCTGCCTCTGCATATTTGCCATCATCTTCCAGAGCTATAGCACACCTGTAGTGGATGTCTGGTACTTTTTGCTTCATGGCTATTCGAGCTAATTCAAAGGCAAATTCAAACTGTTGAGAAATAACTATAGATTAAAAAAGAAAGGGAAATGCACTGTGTAGGCTAATCCCTTAAATCTAATTGTCAAAGAAATTGATATGCCCTAGCAACCTCCATCTACAATAAAATAAAGGAAAAGACAAAAAAATTACCATAATTTGGTAATGTTTATGAGAATTGAAATCTTATGATTGCTAATAAGTTTCACAGTAAATGACCTAACTCCTAAAGATATATAAGTTACTGAAAGAAAGGAAGATAATGGTCTAGAGCTTCACTGTTCAAGGAAAAGAGGAGGTATTATGATGATAATCAATCCTCATGTAGCTGGTCTCCAAGTATAAAACTACTGGAAGCAGCAGCCAGACATGAGTCATGAGGCCAAGCTTCAGCTGCAGGGTCACATGCTGATATCTCATGAAAGTAATGGCAAACACAATATCTGTAGAATATGAAGAGGGCAGCAACATCAAGGCAGGCAGAGTGGGATGGTTGGAGAGAGGTTATAACTGAAATGTTCAAGAGAAAGAAGTGTTTTGATTCCACTGTGGCTATAAAAGAGGTGAAGGCTGAACCTTCCTAAATTTGGGAGCAGTAGTGTACTCCATATTGAGGTGAACATGACCCAAATAGATATGAAATAGTTGCTCAAATGAGAATCAATTATATATGGGACCTGTATATCATGGCAATATCAGATAGTTAAGTAAATTCTGTAAAAAGAAAAAAAAATCAGGCAGAGTTAGTGATCCTAGATTATGATATATCCTTAAAAGATAAATCAGGTGATGATTTTCTCTTCTTTGTACATGAAAATTTAGAGGCTAGTGTGGTTAGAAAATAAGCTGTCCATTCATATGAGATGCTGTACACTGCCCTAATAAAAAGGATGTCCAAAAAAATTTTTGGGATAGTTTATAAATCCCAAACTTTGTAAGAAACACGATAAAGCTTTGTGCAATGAAATAAATCCTTAGTATACGACAAAGAGGGGTTAGTAAGAGGACAAGAGCAAGGGAAGGAGTAGCACTACTCCTGAATCAGGATTTGTGGGAGTATGTGATAGAGTGTAAGAAGGTAAACTCTAGATTGATATGGGTAAAACTGAAAGTTGATGGAGAGAGGTGGGAGATTACTGGTGCATAAGCACCTGGGCATGAGAAGAAAGACCATGAGAGGCAAGTGAATTGGGAGCAGCTGAATGAGTGTGTTAGTGGTTTTGATGCACAAGACCAGGTTATAGTGATGGTTGATTTGAATGCAAAGATGAGTAATGTGGCAGTTGAGAAAATAATTGGTATACATGGGGTGTTCAGTGCTGTAAATGGAAATGGTGAAGAGCTTGTATATTTATGTGCTGCAAAAGGACTGGTGATTGGGAATACCTGGTTTAAAAAGAGAGATATACATAAGTATACGTATGTAAGCAGGAGAGATGGCCACAGAGCATTATTGGACTATGTGTTAATTAATAGACGTACGAAAGAGAGACTTTTGGATGTTAATGTGCTGAGAGGTGCAACTGGAAGGATGTCTGATCATTATCTTGTGAAGGTGAAGGTGAAGATTTGTGGGGGGTTTCAGAAAAGAAGAGAGAATGTCAGGGTGAAGAGAGTGGTGAGAGTAAGTGAGCTTGGGAAGGAGACTTGTGTGAGGAAGTACCAGGAGAGACTGAGTACAGAATAGCCAAAGGTGAGAACAAAGGACATAAGGGGAGTGGGGGAGGAATGGGATGTATTTAGGGAAGCAGTGATGGCATGCACAAAAGATGCTTGTGGCATGAGAAGCGTGGGAAGTGGACAGATTAGAAAGGGTAGTGAGTGGTGGGATGAAGAAGTAAGATTATTAGTGAAAGAGAAGAGAGAGGCATTTGGACGATTTTTGCTGGGAAATAATGCAAATGAGTGGGAGATGTATAAAAGAAAGAGACAGGAGGTCAAGAGAAAGGTGCAAGAGGTGAAAAAGAGGGCAAATGAGAGTTGGGGTGAGAGAGTATCATTAAATTTTAGGGAGAATAAAAAGATGTTTTGGAAGGAGGTAAATAAAGTGCGTAAGACAAGGGAACAAATGGGAACTTCAGCGAAGGGGCAAATGGGGAGGTGATAACAAGTAGTGGTGATGTGAGAAGGAGATGGAGTGAGTATTTTGAAGGTTTGTTGAATGTGTTTTATGATAGAGTGGCAGATATAGGGTGTTTTGGTCGAGGTGGTGTGCAAAGTGAGAGGGTTAGGGAAAATGATTCAGTAAGCAGAGAAGAGGTAGTAAAAGCTTTGCGGAAGATGAAAGCCGGCAAGGCAGCGGGTTTGGATGGTATTGCAGTGGAATCTATGAAAAAAGGGGGTGACTGTATTGTTGACTGGTTGGTAAGGCTATTTATTGTATGTACGATTCATGGTGAGGTGCCTGAGGATTGGCGGAGTGCTTGCATAGTGCCATTGTACAAAGGCAAAGGGGAAAAGGTGAGTGCTTAAATTACAAAGTTTGTTGAGTATTCCTGGGAAATTATATGGGAGGATATTGATTGAGAGGAAAAAAGGCATGTACAGAGTATCATATTGGGGAAGAGCAGTGTGGTTTCAGAAGTGGTAGAGGATGCGTGGATCAGGGGTTTGCTTTGAGGAATGTATGTGAGAAAGACTTAGAAAAGCAAAGGGATTTGTATGTAGCATTTATGGATCTGGAGAGGGAATATGATAGAGCTGATAGAGATGCTCTGTGGAAGGTATTAAGAATATATGGTGTGGGAGGCAAGTTGTTAGAAGCAGTGAAAAGTTTTTATCGAGGATGTAAGGCATGTGTACGTGTAGGAAGAGAGGAAAGTGATTGGTTCTCAGTGAATGTAGGTTTGCGGCAGGGGTGTGTGATGTCTCCATGGTTGTTTAATTTGTTTATGGATGGGGTTGTTAGGGAGATGAATGCAAGAGTTTTGGAGAGGGGGGCAAGTATGAAGTCTGTTGTGGATGAGAGAGCTTGGGAAGTGAGTCAGTTGTTGTTCGCTGATGATACTGCACTGGTGGTTGATTCATGTGAGAAACTGCAGAAACTGGTGACTGAGTTTGGTAAAGTGTGTGAAAGAAGAAAGTTAAGAGAAAATGTGAATAAGAGCAAGGTTATTAGGTACAGTAGGGTTGAGGGTAAAGTCAATTGGGAAGTAAACGTGAATGGAGAAAAACTGGAGGAATTGAAGTGTTTTAGATATATGGGAGTGGATTTGGCAGCGGATGGAACCATAGAAGCGGAAGTGAATCATAGGGTGGGGGAGGGGGCGAAAATTCTGGGAGCCTTGAAGAATGTGTGGAAGTCGAAAACATTATCTCGGGAAGCAAAAGTGGGTATGTTTGAAGAAATAGTGGTTCCAATAATGATGTATGGTTGCGAGACGTGGGCTATGGATAGAGTTGTGCGGAGATGGGTGGATGTGCTGGAAATGAGATGTTTGAGGACAATATGTGGTGTGAGGTGGTTTGATAGAGTAAGTAATAATAGGGTAAGAGAGATGTGTGGTAATAAAAAGAGTGTGGTTGAGAGAGCTGAAGAGGGTGTTTTGAAATGGTTTGGTCACATGGAGAGAATGAGTGAGGAAGGACTGACAAAGAGGATATATGTGTCAGAGGTGGAGGGAATGAGGAGAAGTGGGAGACCAAATTGGAGGTGGAAAGATGGAGTGAAAAAGATTTTGAGTGATTGGGGCCTCAACATGCAGGAGGGTGAAAGGCGTGCAAGGAATAGAGTGAATTGGAACGATGTGGTATGTCGGGGTCGACGTGCTGTCAGTGGATTGAACCAGGGCATGTGAAGCGTCTGGGGTAAACCATGGAAAGTTCTGTGGGGCCTGGATGTGGAAAGGGAGCTGCGGTTTCGGTGCATTATTACATGACATCTAGAGACTGAGTGTGAACGAATGGGGCCTTTGTTGTCTTTTCCTAGCGCTACCTCGCACACATGAGGGGGGAGGGGGTTGTTATTTCATGTGCGGTGAGGTGGCGATGGGACTGATAAAGGCAGATAGTATGCATTATGTACATGTGTATATATGTATATGTCTGTGTGTGTATATATATGTATACGCTGTGATGTATTGGTATGTATATTTGCGTGTGTAGACGTGTATGTATATACATGTGTATGTGGGTGGGTTGGGCCATTCTTTCGTCTGTTTCCTTGCACTACCTCGCTAACACGGGAGACAGCGAAAAAGCAAAATAAATGAATATAAATATGACAAAGAAGCAATAGCAGTCGGAGAGTGTTCACAATCCAAACATAATCTGGGACCTTATGACAGATGATTATGACGGAAACAGGTTAAATTAATTATTAGAATATTGCTTTCAAAATCATACGGTCTGAAACTAAACGAATGGTGGTAATATAATAATGCTTACAAATCCCCTATCCCTGGGGATAGGGGATTAAGAATACTTCCCACGCATTCCTCACGTGTCGTAGAAGGCGACTAAAGGGGACGGGAGCGGGGGGCCAGAAACCCTCCCCTCCTTGTATCTTAACTTTCTAAAAGGGGAAACAGAAGAAGGAGTCATGCGAGGAGTGCTCATCCTCTTCAAAGGCTCAGATTGGGGTGTCTAAATGTCTGTGGATGTAACCAAGACGAGAAAAAAGGAGAGATAGGTAGTATGGTTGAGGAAAGGAACCTGGATGTTTTGGCTCTGAGTGAAACGAAGCTAAAGGGTAAAGGGGAAGAGTGGTTTGGGAATGTCTTGGGAGTAAAGTCAGGGGTTAGTGAGAGGACAAGAGCAAGGGAAGGCGTAGCACTACTCCTGAATCAGGAGTTGTGGGAGTATGTGATAGAGTGTAAGAAAGTAAATTCCAGATTGGCATGGGTAAAACTGAAAGCTGATGGAGAGAGATGGGTGATTATTGGTGCATATGCACCTGGGCATGAGAAGAAAGATCATGAGAGGCAAGTGTTTTGGGAGCAGCTGAATGAGTGTGTTAGTGGTTTTGATGCACAAGACCAGGTTATAGTGTTGGGTGATTTGAATGCAAAGGTGAGTAATGTGGCAGTTGAGGGAATAATTGGTATACATGGAGTGTTCAGTGCTGTAAATGGAAATGGTGAAGAGCTTGTAGATTTATGTGCTGAAAAAGGACTGGTGATTGGGAATACCTGGTTTAAAAAACGAGATATACATAAGTATACGTATGTAAGTAGGAGAGATGGCCAGAAAGCGTTATTGGATTACGTGTTAATTGATAGATGCACAAAAGAGAGAGTTTTGGATGTTAATGTGCTGAGAGGTGCAACTGGAGGGATGTCTGATCATTATCTTGTGGAAGCAAAAGTGAAGATTTGTGGGGGTTTTCAGAAAAGAAGAGAGAATGTTGGGGTGAAGAGAGTGGTGAGAGTAAGTGAGCTTGGGAAGGAGACTTGTGTGAGGAAGTACCAGGAGAGACTGAGTACAGAATGGAAAAAGGTGAGAACAAAGGAGGTTAGGGGAGTGGGGGAGAAATTGGATATATTTAGGGAAGCAGTGATGGCTTGCGCAAAAGATGCTTGTGGCATGAGAAGCGTGGGAGGTGGGTTGATTAGAAAAGGTAGTGAATGGTGGGATGAAGAAGTAAGATTATTAGTGAAAGAGAAGAGAGAGGCATTTGAACGATTTTTGCAGGGAAAAAATGCAAATGAGTGGGAGAGGTATAAAAGAAAAAGGCAAGAGGTCAGGAGAAAGGTGCAAGAGGTGAAAAAGAGGGCAAATGAGAGTTGGGGTGAGAGAGTATCATTAAATTTCAGGGAGAATAAAAAGATGTTTTGGAAGGAGGTAAATAAAGTGCGTAAGACAAGGGAGCAAATAGGAACTTCAGTGAAGGGGGCTAATGGGGAGGTGATAACAAGTAGTGGTGGTGTGAGAAGGAGATGGAGTGAGTATTTTGAAGGTTTGTTGAATATGTTTGATGACAGAGTGGCAGATGTGGGGTGTCTTGGCCGAGGTGGTGTGCAAAGTGAGAGGGTTAGGGAAAATGATTTGGTAAATAGAGAAGAGGTAGTAAAAGCTTTACGGAAGATGAAAGCCGGCAAAGCAGCAGGTTTGGATGGCATTGCAGTGGAATTTATTAAAAAAGGGGGTGACTGTATTGTTGACCGGTTGGTAAGGTTATTTAATGTATGTATGATTCATGGTGAGGTGCCTGAGGATTGGCGGAATGCTTGCATAGTGCCATTGTACAAAGGCAAAGGGGATAAGAGTGATGGCTCAAATGACAGAGGTATAAGTTTGTTGAGTATTCCTGGTAAATTATATGGGAGGGTATTGATTGAGAGGGTGAAGGCATGTACAGAGCATCAGATTGGGGAAGAGCAGTGTGGTTTCAGAAGTGGTAGAGGATGTGTGGATCAGGTGTTTGCTTTGAAGAATGTATGCGAGAAATACTTAGAAAAACAAATGGATTTGTATGTAGCATTTATGGATCTGGAGAAGGCATATGATAGAGTTGATAGAGATGCTCTGTGGAAGGTATTAAGAATATATGGTGTGGGAGGCAAGTTGTTAGAAGCAGTGAAAAGTTTTTATCGAGGATGTAAGGCATGTGTACGTGTAAGAAGAGAGGAAAGTGACTGGTTCTCAGTGAATGTAGGTTTGCGGCAGGGGTGTGTGATGTCTCCATGGTTGTTTAGTTTGTTTATGGATGGGGATGTTAGGGAGGTGAATGCAAGGGTTTTGGAAAGAGGGGCAAGTATGCAGTCTGTTGTGGATGAGAGAGCTTGGGAAGTGAGTCAGTTGTTGTTCGCTGATGATACAGCGCTGGTGGCTGATTCATGTAAGAAACTGCAGAAGCTGGTGACTGAGTTTGGTAAAGTGTGTGCAAGAAGAAAGTTAAGAGTAAATGTGAAAAAGAGCAAGGTTATTAGGTACAGTAGGGTTGAGGGTCAAGTCAATTGGGAGGTAAGTTTGAATGGAGAAAAACTGGAGGAAGTGAAGTGTTTTAGATATCTGGGAGTGGATCTGGCAGCGGATGGAACCATGGAAGCGGAAGTGAATCATAGGGTGGGGGAGGGGGCGAAAATTCTGGGAGCCTTGAAGAATGTTTGGAAGTCGAGAACATTATCTCGGAAAGCAAAAATGGGTATGTTTGAAGGAATAGTGGTTCCAACAATGTTGTATGGTCGCGAGGCGTGGGCTATGGATAGAGTTGTGCGCAGGAGGGTGGATGTGCTGGAAATGAGATGTTTGAGGACAATATGTGGTGTGAGGTGGTTTGATCGAGTAAGTAATGTAAGGGTGAGAGAGATGTGTGGAAATAAAAAGAGTGTGGTTGAGAGAGCTGAAGAGGGTGTTTTGAAATGGTTTGGTCACATGGAGAGAATGAGTGGGGAAAGATTGACCAAGAGGATATATGTGTCAGAGGTGGAGGGAACGAAGAGGCGTGGGAGACCAAATTGGAGGTGGAAAGATGGAGTGAAAAAGATTTTGAGTGATCGGGGCCTGAACATGCAGGAGGGTGAAAGGCGTGCAAGGAATAGAGTGAATTGGAACGATGTGGTATACTGGGGTCGACGTGCTGTCAGTGGATTGAACCAGGGCATGTGACGCGTCTGGGTTAAACCATGCAAAGTGTGTGGGGCCTGGATGTGGAAAGGGAGCTGTGGTTTCGGTGCATTATTACATGACAGCTAGAGACTGAGTGTGAACGAATGGGGCCTTTGGTGTTTTTCCTAGCGCTACCTCGCACACATGAGGGGGGAGGGGGTTGTTATTCCATGTGTGGCGAGGTGGCGATGGGAACAAATAAAGGCAGACAGTATGAATTATGTACATGTGTATATATGTATATGTCTGTGTGTGTATACATCTGTGTACATTGAGATGTATAGGTATGTATATTGTGCGTGTGTGGACATGTATGTATATACATGTGTATGTGGGTAGGTTGGGCCATTCTTTTGTCTGTTTCCTTGCGCTACCTCGCTAACGCGGGAGACAGCGATAAAGCATAATAAATAAATAAATAAATAAATAAATACAAATAAGTAACTGAGTGGTAAGTAAAAAGCTAGGTCAAGTGGCTAAAAACATGACCATGAAATGTATATAAGATTGCAAAGAGAGTATACAATGGAAATTAGAACCAGTAAAAATATCTTTGGAAAGAATTTCTCACAATGTGAAAATGAACCTTAAAAATTCTTTCAATACATTAAAAACAACAAAGAAATCAGGAATAATACTGGCCCACTATTAAATGATTCTGGATATCAACAAGACAAAAAAGTAATGGGAACCCTTCTTAACAGGTATTTCAACTCATTGTTTTCTAAAGAAAATTCATCAAATATGCCACAAGTGTAAAACATATTTCAGGGTGCCAAAAATGAAGAACTGAACATTGAGAATAATGAACGCCATGGGGCACTTAAAGATCTAAACAAACTAAATCTGAAGAAATCAAGTGATCTAAATAATATCTCCCAAAAAATACTGAAAAAAGCTAACTAGCTACTAGCTTTTCCTTACAACAAAATATCAAACAGATCATTGCAGGAAGGTAAAGTTCCTGAAAACTGGAAGTTAGCTAATGTAATATCAATTTCCAAAATGGTGACAGGAAATGTGCTTCAAATTACCACCCCATCAGCCTCACTTCAGCTCTAGAAAAAGTATTATAAA
Organism: Panulirus ornatus; assembly: GCF_036320965.1. NCBI lineage: Eukaryota > Metazoa > Arthropoda > Malacostraca > Decapoda > Palinuridae > Panulirus > Panulirus ornatus. The sequence goes on along the minus strand of NC_092244.1, from coordinate 20,074,900 downwards.
CAATAATTGGAGATCTTCCTTTTCTTTCATATTTTTTACTGTTTCCTGCACTAGTGTGGAAGAGCCAGGAGCAGACAAGGAAAAGGACTTATTTGCTCACACCGTCTCTAGTTGTAATGAGTAATGCACCAAAACCACAACTCCCTACACACCTCTCCGTGGTTTCCCCAGTCTGCTTCATATGCCATGGTTCAGTGCACTGAGAGAACATTGCTACCTATATATCATAATCCATCACTCCAATTAACTCTATCCCTTGCATGATTTTTTTTTTTTTTTTTTTTGTCGCTGTCTCCCGCGTTTGCGAGGTAGCGCAAGGAAACAGACGAAAGAAATGGCCCAACCCACCCCCATACACATGCCTTGATTCCATCCACTGACAGCACGTCAACCCCGGTATACCACATCGCTCCAATTCACTCTATTCTTTGCCCTTCTTTCACCCTCCTGCATGTTCAGGCCCCGATTACACAAAATCTTTTTCACTCAATCTTTCCACCTCCAATTTGGTCTCCCTTTTCTCCTCGTTCCCTCCACCTCCGACACATATATCCTCTTGGTCAATCTTTCCTCACTCATTCTCTCCATGTGACCAAACCATTTCAAAACACCCTCTTCTGCTCTCTCAACCATGCTCTTTTTATTTCCACACATCTCTCTTACCCTTACGTTACTTACTCGATCAAACCACCTCACACCACACATTGTCCTCAAACATCTCATTTCCAGCACATCCATCCTTCTGCGCACAACTCTATCCATAGTCCACGCCTCGCAACCATACAACATTGTTGGAACCACTATTCCTTCAAACATACCCATTTTTGCTTTCCGAGATAATGTTCTCGACTTCCACACATTCTTCAAGGCTCCCAGAATTTTCGCCCCCTCCCCCACCCTATGATCCACTTCCGCTTCCATGGTTCCATTCGCTGCCAGATCCACTCCCAGATATCTAAAACACTTCACTTCCTCCAGTTTTTCTTCATTCAAACTCACCTCCCAATTGAATTGACCCCCAACCCTACTGTACCTAATAACCTTGCTCTTATTCACATTTACTCTTAACTTTCTTCTTTCACACACTTTACCAAACTCAGTCACCAGCTTCTGCAGTTTCTCACATGAATCAGCCACCAGCGCTGTATCATCAGCGAACAACAACTGACTCACTTCCCAAGCTCTCTCATCCCCAACAGACTTCATACTTGCCCCTCTTTCCAAAACTCTTGCATTCACCTCCCTAACAACCCCATCCATAAACAAATTAAACAACCATGGAGACATCACACACCCCTGCCGCAAACCTACATTCACTGAGAACCAATCACTTTCCTCTCTTCCTACACGTACACATGCCTTACATCCTCGATAAAAACTTTTCACTGCTTCTAACAACTTGCCTCCCACACCATATATTCTTAATACCTTCCACAGAGCATCTCTATCAACTCTATCATATGCATGATTTTTATCCTCTTGAATGTTCAGCCCCAAGCACTCAAAATCTTATTCACTCCATCCTTCCAATACCAAACTGCTCTCCCCCATTCTTCCTGTCCCCTTGACTTCTGACAAATATATCCTCTTTGTCAAACTTTTTTCAGTCATTCTCTCCATATGTCCAAACCATTTCTGCACACCCTCTTCAGATATCTCAACCACACTTTTTCTATTTCCCCACCTCTCTCTTCCCTATCATTACTTACTTGATCAACCCTCCTCACACCACACTCTCTCTGTAAACATTTCATTTCCAACACAATAACCCTCTTCTGTACATTTTCATCTAGAGCCCGTGCTTCATGTACATACAATACCACTGGGACTACAAACCTACCTCCATAATGACCTCTCTTTCCACACATTTTCCAATGCTTCCAGAACTTTCACCCCCTCACCCCTCTACGACTCGTTCCTGTTTCCATGTTTCCATTTCCTACCACGTCCAATCCCAAGTACCTACAACATTTCACACCCTTCAAGTTTTCTCCACTCAATCTTACAACCCAAATAACTTGTCCCTTTGCATAGCTACACCTAATAACATTACTTTTATGTACATTTACTCTCAACTTTCTTTCACACACTCTCCTAAACTCCAATATCAATCTGCCTTGCATTTTATCACTCAAATCTACCATAAGCCATGTCATCAGCAAGCAACAACTGACTCACCTCCTAGGTCCTCATTCCCAACAGAATGCAACCTTTCTCTCTCACTTCAAGATCTCCCTCATTACTGATTCAAAAACACATTAAACAGCCATTGTGACATCACACATCCCTGCCACAGTCCCACCTTCACGTGGAACCACTCATCCTCCATTCTGCCTACTCTCACACGTGCCTTACTCTCTCGATCAAAACTCACTGCTTCTAATAGCTTTCTTCACACACCATATATTCATGACTCCTTCAAAAGAGCATCGCTATCAACCCTATCTTATGATTTCTCCATATCCATAAATTCCACATACTATTTCTTCTGCTTTTGTAAGTATTTCTCACACACAATCTTCAATGAAATCATCTGATCCAAACATCTATCACTTGTGAAATCACAGTGCTCCCCCTCAGTATGATGCTCTGTGCATGCCACCATCTTCTCAATCACCACTTTTCCATACAACTTAACAGATACACTCAACAAATTTATACCTTTGTTGATTGCAAATCCCACTTTACCCCCCTTGCCTTCATACAATAGGACTATCCATATATTCTGCCAATCCTCAAGTAGCTTATCATAACCAATGAGGTAGGAGGTGCTGCTACTGTGGAAAGTAAAGAAGCTCAGAATTGGGAAAAGTACCGAGTTTCAGCACCTCGAGGGGTACTCTAGTTTTACTGGAGCAGCCAAGTCTCACCTCACCTTCTCATGGTGACCTTGTCAGTACACCCCTTAGGGATGGAACTAAAGAGGGAGGCATTGCCCTATTACATCAGGAAAATAGTTTTAGATTTGGACAAACACCTAAAGTGTGCTATCAATTCAAATTTTGACAATTTTTGAGCCTTGCTGCCTCTGGAAACAATGCACTGGAGTTACCCTCTGCCAGTGACCTGCCAAGGGTGAGGCACAAAAGGCTACGAAGTGGCAGCAGGTTAAAAGGAACAAGCAATTGAGGGTGATGGCACTGAATGAGAATGGGATGACTGGGGAGAATAAAACATGGGAGATTGTGGAGAGGTTTAAAAGTTGTAGCGTAGATGTGCTAGGGACTGGGGAAACCCATATCCTCGGGCAGGATGTGTGGAGTGAAAATAGAAATGATGATTGCAAGTTATGCAAGTTTGCTCTCTGGGATAACGTTCTTGCCTTCCACACATACTTCAATGCTCCCAGAACCTTCGCCCCCTCCCCCACCCTGTGAATCACTTCTGCTTCTATGGCTCCTTCCGCTGCTAAGTCCACTCCCAGATATCTAAACACTTTACTTCCCCCAGTTTTTCTCCATTCAAACTTACCTCCCAATCGACTTGTCCCTCAGCCCTACTGAACCTAATAACCTTGCTCTTATTCACATTTACTCTCATCTTTCTCCTTTCACATGCTTTTCCAAATTCAGTCACCAACCTCTGCAATTTCTCACTCAAATCAGCCACTAGAGCTATATCATCAGCGAACAATAAATGACTCACTTCCCAGGCCCTCTCATCGCCAACAGACTGCATACTCCCCACTTCTCTCCAAAACTCTTGTATTTACCTCCCTAAACACCCCATCCATAAAGAAATTAAACAACCATGGGGATATCACACACCCCTGCTGCAGATCAACATTCACTGGGAACCAATAACTCTCCTCTCTTCCCACTTGCACACAGGCCTTACATCCTTGGTAAAAACTTTTTACTGCTTCTAGCATCTTACCTCCAAAACCATATACTCTTTTAAGACCTTCTGCAAAGCAACTCTATCATCCTATCATATGTCTTCTCCAGACCCATAAATGCTACATACAAATCCATCTGTTTTTCTCAATATTTTTCACATACATTCTTCAAAGCACACACCTGATCCACACATCCTCTACCACTGCTGAAGCCACACTGCTCTTCCCGAATCTGATGCTCTGTACATGCCTTCACCCTCTCAATCAATACCTTCCCATATAATTTCTCAGGAATACTCTACAAGCTCTTGCCTCTCTAGTTTCAACACTCAACTTTAGCCCCTTTGCCTTTGTACAATGGCACTATGCATGCATGCATGCCAATCCTCAGGCACTTTACCATGTTCTACAGATATACTGATAAACCAATCAATACCGCAGTCATCCCTTTTTTGATAAATTCCACTGCAATACCATCTAAACCTGGTGCCTTGCCGGATTGCATCTTCCACAAAGCTTTCATCACCTCTTCTCCCTGACCCTCTCACTTCATACACCACCCCACCCAAAACACCCTATGTCTGCCACTCTATCATCAAATACATTCAACAAACCTTCAAAATACTCATTCCATCTCCTCCTCACTTCATTTGTACCTGTTATTATTTCCCCACTTGCCCCCTTCACCGATGTTCCAATCTATCCTCTTTTCTTAAGCACATTATCTACCTCCTTCCAAAACATCTTTTCATTCTCCCTAAAGTTTAGTGATACTCTCACCCCAACACTCATTTGCCCTGTTTTTCAAACCTTGCATCTTTCTCTTGACCTCCTGCATATCTATAATATGCACCCAACATCCCACTTGGCTAGATCTCCAAGGTGAACTACTCATACACCAATGCAACCTCCCAATATCCTAAGCCTATGCAACCAGCCAACCAGATTCCTAGTCCATCACTTCCAGCAACCAATTTTCACATATGCACCACCTGGAACATACCACACAAACTATCCTCTGACCACCTGCCCATCCTAATGATACTCCATCTAACCCATCCCATCCACACAACCATCAAAATGATTTGTAAAAACTACAGGAAAGTGGACTGGTTAGTCTTCACACAGTACACAAAAACAATGCACTAAAACTTTAGTATTAAAGATTTCCCATCATCAAATCATGCTATCCCACACTTCATCAGCATCTCTAACTAATCCAGCGAAATACACTCACCAAAAGGACATACTAATGAAACATAATCCTAACTTCTCCCCACAGTTACACACCTCATAAAATACAGGATCCAGCATAAACAGAACCACTCATCATCAATGAAAATCACAGTATACATCTAAACTCTAAATAACACCATCACCAACCTAATCACTGAAATGCAAACTACAGAATTGGCATTCCTTCCTAAATACAATGAAATGCATGATACAAAGCAATCAACTCTGGTGTACATTAATCTTGTCCCCAGTCATGAATCACTTATGACCCATTCCAATGAAATACCCTCTACTGGAACACACAAACATGCTCACAACATACTGCCACAAACCAACCTTACCCTTAAAGTGAAAATCTTGAAAAACCTACACAAAATCCATCCATAAAATAATTGCCTGCCCACTCTTCAATCCTACTGTTACAAGCAATGCAATTAAAACTGGCTACAGACCCTGACATCAAATCATTCTTTCATATAAAACACTGAGGCCCAATTGCAGTCCAAGCACTTAGACACCTCCAACCACTCTTGGCAATGCAACAAAAGCCATAACATCTGAAAACTTGGCAACATAATACAAATCCTAGATTCCTCTTGATCCTGCTGGACCTACCCAACATCACTGAAAATATCATCTAGCTTATATTTACTGTACTAGCCAGGGTATTCGGCCCTTTTGGAAAAAAGATGGCTAAAAGTTACCTTTTGTATCTCACAACAATAATATAGAGAATGAGTCTCTTAAGACAGAATCTTAAGGTATACTACAAGCTAAGGTTACCAGACATGTAGCAGTTCAAGAACAGAAAAAACTTAAGAGGTAGGATACTCTAAGATGAACAAACGTTGAAAAGGTATTGAGAGATTGGCTGGGCTTAACAACCTTCTTACTTAGTTTACCTCTTATAATTCCCAAAATACATTTTTCAGGAAAATGAAACCATCTTCCCAGATATGACCAATTCAGGTTAGGTACAGAAACCCAACCAATCATGCCCTAAAAACAAGCTCCTTTATATAAATCCTTTCTGTCCTACATATGAAAGTTTAGCACTGCTTGGGGGATAGGTTGTTTTCACCCAGCAGGGAGTCCTGGTCCTACATACTTCAAGACACATTCATGAATGAAAGGTGGGACTACCAGATTAGTGGGCATAGTGATTCCAACCCACCTATTGTGATACAAAAAGCGATTTCTGTCTACAAGAATCTTCCAGTATTTCTAAACCTATTAAAAATTCAGTCTCTATAAAACAGAAAAACTCCTTTCTCCTAGGATCAAGCTGGGAAGCCTCCACCCAACCGAAATACCAGTAAAGGTCAATCAAGACAGACAATAAAAACAAGGGGTTTGACTGATTTGTGCCTGACTCCATGTCGTCAGTCAGAGAAGATAACATTCTGCTCCTTAACTCTATGTATTCCCCTTGAAACTATCTTCACAGACATGAACAATACAGGTTTGGTACAGAAGCCCAAGATGCCATAAAAACAAGCTCTTCTATATACATGCTTTCTTTCCTATACATGAAAGCTTGGCCCTGCTAGGAGATAGGTTGTTTTCACCTAGCATGGAGTCCTGGTCCCTCATACTTCATGGCACAGCCATGGTCGAGAGGTGGGACTACCAGATTAGATATGATTCCAACCAAAATACAGTGATATAGGTAGTGATTTTGGTTGACAAGAATCTCCCAGTGTTTCTCTGTATTTTGGTTGACAAGAATCTCCCAGTGTTTCTAACACTTTGAGAAATCCATGTCTGTGAAACAGAAAAACTCATTTCCCATAGAAACATGCTGGGTAGCCTCTTACCAACCAAAATACCAGTCAGGGGCAATCAAGAGAGACATAAACAACAGGTAGCTTGACTGACTTGTGCTTGAACCCATGTCATCACTCTGAGATGAAAACAAACCTCCTACATGAAAAGTAAACAACCAATCCAGGAAAGCTGAAGAGGGAAGGCAGAGAGGAATTTTCACTTATCATCAGAGAAAATGGTAACACTTTAAATACATAAAATTTATAACAGTACATATACACACTACACCCAAAACACCATAGATGGATACTTATCAATGGTTGGGTAGAGGGAGCCAGACAAAAAAAAGAGGGAAAGCTGAAAGACCATCCATCATGTCCTGGAACACAGAGAGTTATCTATATGGTGACTGGTGTGACCAGTTTATCAACTGGTGGGATGAAGACATCACTCCCAACTGGAGTTTCCTCATAAGGAGGAGCCCAGACTGAGCTGTAGACCACAGCACCTTAAAGGTGTTTGGCAAGGGTTGATAGGCATAAGCCTCATCAAAGGCAAGCAAGTTAGAGGTTTCTAGCCCTCAGAGGTCATACAGAAATCTCTCAATTTCAGGACATACCAACACTGGAGAAAATATAATTGTGAAAAAAATTCATATCAAGAAATAAGAAACATTAGAACAAACACAAAAAATTACTAACCTGCATGCTTTCACATGCATAATCAATGCACTGTTCCAGAAGCCCAAATTTATTAAGGAGTTTTACAGCTGCATCACCTCTGAGAGTTCTTGCCCACAGGAATGCTACTTGTTTTCCTGCACTGGTACCTCCTTCTTGTTTGGCAACCTGTATGTTAAAACACATAAGATGATTATTTTGAAATTCTGTCTCAAAACTTTCTAAAACCATCTACTGAAGTGGTTCCCCTTTACATGACAAACTGATTTGTCCAATTACCCTAACAGCAAAGAATGTCTAATTAAACAGAATTGAGGCTTTTTTTTTCTCCTGAATGAGTAAACTATTAGAAGCAGAGGAGTTTTTATCAAGAGAGTAATGCAAGAGTGCAAGTGGGTAGAGAGGGAGGTAGATGTTTCTGGATGGGGTGGTGAGGTAGGTAAATGCAAAGATCTTGGAGAGAAGGGCAGGTATGCTGTCTGGAAATGAGTCATTTGTTTTTTGTTGATGACATGGCATTGGTGGCAGATATGACTGAGAAATGGCAGAGGATGGTGTGTGTGTGTGTGTGTGTGGTGTGTGTGTGTGTGTGTGTGTGTGTGTGTGTGTGTGTGTGTGTGTGTGTGTGTGTGTGTGTGTGGAGAAAGTTGAGGGTAAATGTGAAAAAAAATCAAGGTAATTAGGTCTGGCAGTGCAGAGAGACAAGTTAGTTTGGGTGTGAGTCTGAACAATGAAAAATTAAAGGAAGTGAAGTGCTTTCAATAACTGGGACTAGACATGCAGCAAATGGAACCATGAAGGCAGAGGTGAGTTATAAGATGGATGAGGGGATAAATGTTTTGGGAGCATTGGGGAATGTGTGGAAAGAAAGGTCATTAATTGGGAGGGCAAAAATGGATATGTTTGAAGTATAGCATCCCATCAATGATGTTTGGATGTGAGATTTGGGCTATAGATGAAAATGTATGGAACTGGGTGCATGTGTTGGATATGAAATGTTTGAGGGTAACATGTGGTTTAAGGAGGGCTGATCAAATAAGAAATGATAGGGCAAGAGAGAGGTGTGGCAGTAAGAGGAGTATGTATGGTAGAGTTGAAGAGGGTGTGCTGAAATGGTTTGGATATATGGAGGAGTGAGGAGAAGATGACAAAGAGGGTATACATGTCAGAAATGGAAGGAAGAAGGAAAAGGGAGAACAAGTAGGAGGTGGAAGGATGGAGTTAAAGATGCTTTGAAGGAACAAGGCCTAAACATGCAGAAGAAAGCAAAGCATGCAAGACAGAGAGTGAATCGTACTGATACAGCGTTAATTGGCTGAACCAGGGTATGTGAAGTGGACAAGGGAAACCACAGAAAACATGTGTGTGTGTGTGATTCTTTGTGTGTGTGTTTGGCCCCTGGTTTCCATGCAAATTACATAACAGCTAGAGAGTGGGTGTGAGCTAATGAGGCCAACCCTTTGTGTATTCTTGGCAATACCTCATCAACATGGGAAATTAGAAATTGTGAAGACTGCATTGGCTTTGAAGAATGCATGAGAGAGATACTTAGAAAAACAAATGGATTTGTATATAGAACTCATGGATCTGGAGAGGTATATGACAGGGTATAGAGATGCTTTGTGGAAGGTTTTAAGAGTATATGGTGGGGGAGGTAAGTTCCTACATGCAGTGAAAAGTTTTTACCAAAGATGTAAGGCATGTTTATGAGTAGAAAGAGAGGAGAGTGACTAGTTCCCAAAGAATATCGGTCTGCAGCAGGGGTGTGTGATCTCCCCATGGCTGTTTAATTTGTTTATGGATGGAGTGGTTAGGGAGATAAATGCAAGACTTTTGAAGAGAGGGGCAAGTATGCAGTCTGTTGTCGATGAGAGGGCTTGGGAAATGAGCCAGTTGTTGTTCGCTGATGTTACAGAGCTGGTGACTGATTCAGGTTTCAAACTGCAAAAATTGGTGATTGAGTTTGATAAAATGTGTGAAAGAAGAAAGCTGAGAGCAAATGTGTATAACAGCAAGGTTATTAGGTTCAGTGGGTTGTAGGACAAGTTAATTGGGATTTAATTTTAAATGGAGAAAAACTTGAGGAAATGAAGTGTTTCAGATATCTCAGAGTGGTCTTAGCAGTGGATACAACCATGGAAGGAGAAGTGAGTTACAGAGAGGGGGAAGGGGCAAAGGTTCTGGTTGCAATGAAGAATGTGTGGTAGGAGAGAACATTATCTTGAAGAGCAAAACTGGGTATGTTTGAAGGAATAGTAGTTCCAACAATGTTATATGGTTGCGAAGCACGAGCTATAGATAGGGTTGTATGGAGGAGGGAAGATATGTTGGAAATTAAATGTTTGAGAACAAAATGTGATATCAGATGGTTTGATCAAGTAAATAATGTAAGGGTAAGAGAGATGTGCAGAAATAAAAAGAGCATGGTTGAGAGGGCAGAAGAGGGTATGGTGAAATGGTTTGGACGTATGGAGAGAATGAGTCAGGAAAGACTGACAAAGAGAATATATTTGCCAGAAGTGGAGGGAACAAGGAGAAGCAAGAGACCATATATATATATATATATATATATATATATATATATATATATATATATATATATATATATATATATATATATATATATTTTCTTTTTCATTATATTTTGTTGCTGCCTCCTGCGTTAGCGAGGTAGCACAAGAAAACTTAGGAAACAATGGCCCAACCCACCTACACACACACACATATATACATACCTATACATTTCAATGTATACATACATATACATACAAAGACATATATATACACATGTACATATTCATATATGCTACCTACATCCATTCCCACCGCCACCCCACTACACATGGAAATGGCACCCGCCTCCCCCAGCGTGCGCGCAAGGTAGTGCTAGATAAAGACAACAAAGGCCACATATGTTCACACTCAGTCACTTGCTGTCATGTGTAATGCACTGAAACCACAGCTACCTCTACACATCCAGGCCCCATGAAACTTTCCATGTTTTACACCAGATGCTTCACATGCCCTGGTTCAATCCATTGACAGCATGTTGACCCTGGTGTACCACATCATTCAAATGCACTCTATTCCTTGCATGCCTTTCACCCTCCTGCATCTTCAGGCCCCAATCGATCAAAATCTTTTTCACTCCATCCTTCCACCTCCAATTTGGTCTCCCACTTCTCATTCCCTCCACCTCTGACATATATATCCTCTTTGTCAACCTTTCCTCATTCATTCTCTCCATATGACCAAACCATTTCAATACACCCTCTTCTGCTCTCTCAACCACACTCTTTTCATTAGCCTTTCATTACTTACTCAATCAAAACACCTCAAACCACATACTGCCCTCAAACATCTCATTTCCAACACATCCACCCTCCTCCGCACAACCCTATCTATAGCCCAAGCCTCGCAACCATATAACACTATTGGAGCCACTAATCCTTCAAAAATACCCATTTTTGCTCTCTGAAATAACGTTCTCCCCTTCCACACAATCTTCAATACTCCCAGAACCTTCGCCCCCTGCCCCACTCTGTGACTCACTTCCACTTCCATGGTTCCATCCACTGCTAAATCTACTCCCAGATATCTAAAACACTTCACTTTCTCCAGTTTTTCTCCTTCCAAACTTACCTCCCAATTGACTTGTCCCTCAACCCTACTGTACCTAATAACCTTGCTCTTATTCACATTTACTCTCAGCTTTCTTCTTTCACACACTTTACCATACTCATTCACCAGTTTCTGCAGTCTCTCACCCGAATCAGCCACCAGCGCTGTATCATCAGCGAACAAGTGACTCACTTTCCAAGCCCTCTCATCCACAACAGACTGCATGCTTGCCCCTCTTTCCAAAACTCTTGCATTCATCTCCCTAACAACCCCATCCATAAACAAATTAAACAACCAAGGAGACATCACGCACCCCTGCCATAAACTGACATTTACTGGGAACCAATCACTTTCCTCTCTTTCTAATCGTACACATGCCTTACATCCTCGATAAAAACTTTTCACTGCTTCTAGCAACTTGCCTCCAATGCCATATACTCTTAATACCTTCCACAGAGCATCTCTATAAACTCTATATGCCTTCTCCAGATCCATAAATGCTACATACAAATACATTTGCTTTTCTCACATACATTCTTTAAAGCAAACACCTGATCCACACATCCTCCACCACTTCTGAGACCACAATGCTCTTCCCTAATCTGATGTTCTGTACATGCCTTCATCCTCTCAATCAATACCCTCTCATATAATTTCCCAAGAACACTCGACAAACTTATACCTCTGTAATTTGAACACTCACCTTTATCCCCTTTGCCTTTGTACAATGGCACTATGTATGCATTCCACCAATCCTCAGGCACTTCACCATAAGCCATAAATACATTGAATATCCTCATCAACCAGTCAAAAACACAGTCATCTGCTTTTTTAATAAATTCCACTGCAATACCATCCAAGCCCGCCGCCTTGCTGGCTTTCATCTTCCGCAAAGCTTTTGCTACCTCTTTTCTGTTTACCAAATCATTCTCCCTGACCCCTCTCACTTCTCACAACACCTCGACCAAAACACCCTATATCTGACACTCTATCATCTAACACATTCAACAAACCTTCAAAATACTCACTCCTCCTTCTCAAATTGCCACTACTTGTTATTACCTCCCTATTAGCCCACTTCACCAATATTCCCATTTGTTCTCTTAAGCACTTTATTTACCTCCTTCCAAAACATCTTTTTTTTATCATTATCATATTATTATACTCTGTCGCTGTCTCTCGCATTAGCAAGGTAGCGCAAGGAAACAGATGAAAGAACGGCCCAACCCATCCACATACACATGTATATACATACACGTCCACACATGCACATATAAATACCTATACATTTCAACATAAACATATATATACATACACAGAAATATACATATATAGACATGAACATAATTCAATACTTGCTGTCTTTATTCATTCCTGTCGCCATTCCACCACACATGAAAGGACAACACCCTACCCCTGCATGCACACTAGGTAGTGCTAGAAAAAGACAACAAAGGCCACATTCGTTCGCACTCAGTATCTAGCTGTCATGTATAATGCACCGAAACCACAGATCCCTTTCCACATCCAGGCCCTACAAAACTTTCCATGGTTTACCCCAAACGCTTCACATGCCCTGGTTCAATCCATTGACAGCATGTCGACCTCGGTACACCAAATCGTTCCAATTCACTCTAATCCTTGCACGCCTTTCACCCTCCTGCATGTTCAGGCCCCAATCACTCAAAATCTTTTTCACTCCATCTTTCCAGCTCCAATTTGGTCTCCCACTTCTCCCTGTTCCCTCCACCTCTGACACATACATCCTCTTGGTCAATCTTTCCTCACTCATTCTCTCCATGTGACCAAACCATTTCTCTCTCTCAACCACACTCTTTTTATTACCACACATCTCTCTTACCCTTACATTACTTACTCGATCAAACCACCTCACACCATATATTGTCATCTAACATCTCATTTCCAACATATCCACCCTCCTCCGCACAACTCTATCCATAGCCCAAGCCTCATAACCATATAACACTGTTGGAACCACTATTCCTTCATACATACTCATTTTTGCTTTCCGAGATAATGTTCTCGACTTCCACACATTCTTCAATGCTCCCAGAACTTTCGCCCCCTCCCCCACCCTATGATTCACTTCTGCTTCCATGGTTCCATCCGCTGCCAAATCTACTCCCAGATATCTAAAACACTTCACTTCCTCCAGTTTTTTCCATTCAAACTTACCTCCCAGTGGATTTGTCCCTCAACCCAACTGTACCAAATAACCTTGCTCTTATTCACCCTTACTTTCAGCTTTCTTCTTTCACACACTTTACCAAACTCATTCACCTGCTTCTGCAGTTTCTCACACGAATCAGCCACCAGCACTGTATCATCAGCAAACAACAACTGACCCGCTTCCCAAGCTCTCTCATCCACAACAGACTGCATACTTGCCTCTCTTTCCAAAACTCTTGCATTCACCTCCCTAACAACCCCATCCATAAGCAAATTAAACAACCATGGAGATATCACACACCCCTGCCGCAAACCTACATTCACTGAGAACCAATCACTTTCCTCTCTTCCTACATGTACACATGCCTTACATCCTCAATAAAAACTTTTCACTGCTTCTAACAACTTTCCTCCCACACCATATATTCTTAATACCTTCCACAGAGCATCTCTATCAACTCTATCACATGCCTTCTCCAGATCCATAGTTGCTACATACAAATCCATTTGCTTTTCTAAGTATTTCTCACATACATTCTTCAAAGCAAACACCTGATCCACACATCCTCTACTACTTCTGAAACCACACTACTCTTCCCCAATCTGATGCTCTGCACATGCCTTCACCCTCTCAATCAATACCCTCCCATATAATTTACCAGGAATACTGAACATACTTTTTTTTTTTTTTTTTATACTTTGTCGCTGTCTCCCGCGTTTGCGAGGTAGCGCAAGGAAACAGACGAAAGAAATGGCCCAACCCCCCCCCATACACATGTATATACATACGTCCACACACGCAAATATACATACCTACACAGCTTTCCATGGTTTACCCCAGACGCTTCACATGCCTTGATTCAATCCACTGACAGCACGTCAACCCCGGTATACCACATCGCTCCAATTCACTCTATTCCTTGCCCTCCTTTCACCCTCCTGCATGTTCAGGCCCCGATCACACAAAATCTTTTTCACTCCATCTTTCCACCTCCAATTTGGTCTCCCTCTTCTCCTCGTTCCCTCCACCTCCGACACAAATATCCTCTTGGTCAATCTTTCCTCACTCATTCTCTCCATGTGCCCAAACCACTTCAAAACACCCTCTTCTGCTCTCTCAACCACGCTCTTTTTATTTCCACACATCTCTCTTACCCTTACGTTACTCACTCGATCAAACCACCTCACACCACACACTGTCCTCAAACATCTCATTTCCAGCACATCCATCCTCCTGCGCACAACTCTATCCATAGCCCACGCCTCGCAACCATACACCATTGTTGGAACCACTATTCCTTCAAACATACCCATTTTTGCTTTCCGAGATAATGTTCTCGACTTCCACACATTCTTCAAGGCCCCCAGAATTTTCGCCCCCTCCCCCACCCTATGATCCACTTCCGCTTCCATGGTTCCATCCGCTGCCAGATCCACTCCCAGATATCTAAAACACTTCACTTCCTCCAGTTTTTCTCCATTCAAACTCACCTCCCAATTGACTTGACCCTCAACCCTACTGTACCTAATAACCTTGCTCTTATTCACATTTACTCTTAACTTTCTTCTTCCACACACTTTACCAAACTCAGTCACCAGCTTCTGCAGTTTCTCACATGAATCAGCCACCAGCGCTGTATCATCAGCGAACAACAACTGACTCACTTCCCAAGCTCTCTCATCCCCAACAAACTTCATACTTGCCCCTCTTTCCAAAACTCTTGCATTTACCTCCCTAACAACCCCATCCATAAACAAATTGAACAACCATGGAGACATCACACACCCCTGCCGCAAACCTACATTCACTGAGAACCAATCACTTTCCTCTCTTCCTACACGTACACATGCCTTACATCCTCGATAAAAACTTTTCACTGCTTCTAACAACTTTCCTCCCACACCATATATTCTTAATACCTTCCACAGAGCATCTCTATCAACTCTATCATATGCCTTCTCCAGATCCATAAATGCTACATACAAATCCATTTGCTTTTCTAAGTATTTCTCACATACATTCTTCAAAGCAAACACCTGATCCACACATCCTCTACCACTTCTGAAACCACACTGCTCTTCCCCAATCTGATGCTCTGTACATGCCTTCACCCTCTCAATCAATACCCTCCCATATAATTTACCAGGAATACTCAACATACTTATACCCCTGTAATTTGAACACTCACTTTTATCCCCTTTTCCTTTGTACAATGGCATTATGTGAGCATTCCGCCAACCCTCAGGCACCTCACCATGAGTCATAAATACATTAAATAACCTTACCATCCAGTCAACAATACAGTCACCCCCCTTTTTTAATAAATTCCACTGCAATACCATCCAAACCCACTGCCTTGCCGGCTTTCATCTTGCGCAAAGCTTTTACTACCTCTTCTCTGTTTACCAAATCATTTTCCCTAACCCTCTCACTTTGCACACCACCTTGACCAAAACACCCTATGTCTGCCACTCTATCATCAAACACATTCAACAAACTTCAAAATACTCACTCCATCTTCTCACATCACCACTACTTGTTATCACCTCCCCATTTAGCCGCCTTCACTGATGTTCCCGTTAGTTCCCTTGTCTTACGCACTTTATTTACCTCCTTCCAGAACATCTTTTTATTCTCCCTAAAATTTAGTGATACTCTCTCACCCCAACTCTCATTTGTCCTCACTTTCACCTCTTCCACCTTTCTCTTGACCTCCTGCCTCCTTCTTTTATACATCTCCCAGTCATTTTCACTATTTCCCAGCAAAACTCATCCAAATGCCTCTCTCTTCTCTTTCATTAAAAATCTTACTTCTTCATCCCACCACTCACTACCCTTTCTAATCTGCCCACCCCCCACGCTTCTCATGCAACAAACATCTTTTGCACAAGCCATCATTGCTTCCTTAAATACTTCCCATTTGTCCCCCACTCCCCTTACGTCCTTTGCTCTCACCTTTTTCCATTCTGCACTCAGTCTCTCAAGGTACTTCCTCACACAAGTCTTCTTCGCAAGCTCACTTACTCTCTTCACCCCAACATTCTCTCTTCTTTTCTGAAAACCCATACAAATCTTCACCTTCGCCTCCACAAGATAATGATCAGACATCCCTCCCGTTGCACCTCTCAGCACTTTAACATCCAAAAGTCTCTCTTTCACGTGCCTATCAATTAACACATAATCCAATAATGCTCTGTGGCCATCTCTCCCACTTACATATGTATACTTATGTACATCCCTCTTTTTAAACAAGGTATTCCCAATCACCAGTCCTTTTTCACCACACAAATCTACAAGCTCTTCACCATTTCCATGTACAACACTGAACACCCCATGTACACCAAGTATTCCATCAACTGCCACATTACTCACCTTTACATTCAAATCACCCATCACCATAACCCAGTCTCGTGCATCAAAACTACTAACACACTCACTCAGCTGCTCCCAAAACACTTGCCTCTCATGATATTTCTTCTCATGCCCATATCTCTACCTATATCAATCTAGAGTTTACTTTCTTACACTCCATCATATACTCCTACCATTTCTGTTTCAGGAGTAGTGCTACTCCTTCCCTTGCTCTTGTCCTCTCACCAACCCCTGACTTTACTCCCAAGACATTCCCAAACCACTTTTCCCCTTTACCTTTAAGCTTCGTTTCACTCAGAGCCAAAACATCCAGGTTCCTTTCCTCAAACATCCTACCTATCTCTCCTTTTTTCTCATCTTTGCTACACACACTTAGACACTTCAATCTGAGTCTTCGAGGAGGATGAGCACTCTCCGCATGACTCCTTCTGTTTCCCCTTTTGGAAAGTTAAAATACAAGGAGGAGAAGGTTTATAGCCCCTCGCTCCCGTCCTCTTTAGTCACCTTCTACAACACGTGAGGAATGCGTGGGAAGTATTCTTTCTCCCCTATCCCCAGGGGGGATCTTCTTATTCTCCCTAATATTTAATGACACTCTCTCAACCCAACTCTCATTTGCCCTCTTTTTCACCTCTTGCACCTTTCTCTTGACCTCCTGCCTCTTTCTTTTATACATCTCCCACTCATTTGCACTGTTTTCCTGCAAAAATTGTCCAAATGCCTCTCTCTTTCCTTTCACTAATAATCTTACTTCTTCATCCAACCACTCACTACCCTGTTTAATCTGCCTACCTCCAATGCTTCTCATGTCACAAGCATCTTTTGCGCAAGCCATCATTGCTTCCCTAAATACATCCCATTCCTCCCCCACTCCCCTTATGTCTTTTGCTCTCATCCTTTTCCATTCTGCACTTAGTCTCTCCTGGCACTTCCTCACACAAGTCCCTTTCCCAAGCTCACTTACTCTCACCACTCTCTTTACCTCAACATTCTCTCTTCTTTATATATATGTATATATTCATCTATTTATTATTATTCATTATACTTTGTTGCTGTCTCCCACGTTAGCGAGGTAGCATAAGGAAACCGACGATAGAATGGCCCAACCCACCCACATACACATGCATATACATACACGTCGACACATGCACATATACATATCCATACATTTCAACATATACATATATATACTAACCAAAACATTTACACAATAGACACATGTACATAATTCATACTTGCTGCCTTTACTTGTTCCCATCGTGATCCCGCCATACATGAAATGACAACCCCCTTCCACGCCCGCGCATGAGGTAGCGCTAGGAAAAGACAACAAAGGCCACATTTGTTCCCACTCAGTCTCTAGCTGTCACGTATAATGCACAGAAACTACAGCTCCCTTTCCACATCCAGGCCCCACAAAACTTTCCATGGTTTACCCCAGATGCTTCACATGCCCTGGTTGAATCCATTGACAGCATATCAACCCCCGTATACCACATCATTCCAATTCACTCTATTCCTTGCACGCCTTCACCCTCCTGCATGTTCAGGCCCTGATCGCTCAAAATCTTTTTCACTCCATCCTTCCATCTCCAATTTGGTATCCCACTTCTGACACATATATCCACTTTGTCAATCTTTCCTCACTCATTCTCTCCATGCGACCAAACCATTTCAAAACACCCTCTCCTGCCCTCTCAACCACACTCTCTTTATTACCACACATATCTCTTACCATTTCATTACTTACTCGATCAAACCACCTCACACCGCATATTGTCATCAAACATCTCATTTCTAGCACATCCACTCCTCCGCACAACCCTATCTATAGTCCACGCCTCGGAGGCATATAACATTGTTGGAACCACTATTCCTTCAAACATACCCATTTTTGCTTTACAAGATAATGTTCTCACCTTCCGCACATTTTTCAACGCTCCCAGATCTTCTGCCCCCTCCCCCACCCTGTGACTCACTTCTGCTTCCATGGTTCCATCCACTGCCAAATCCACTCCCAGATATCTAAAACACTTTACTTCCTCCAGTTTTTCTCCATTCAAATTTACCTCCAAATGACTTGTCCCTCAACCCTACTGTGCCTAATAACCTTGCTCTATTTACTCTAAGCTTTCTTCTTTCACACACTTTACCAAACTCAGTCACCTGCTTCTGCAGTTTCTCATCTGAATCAGCCACCAGCACTGTATCATCAGTGAACAACAACTGACTCATTTCCCATGCCCTCTCATCCACAACAGACTGCATACTTGCCCCTCTCTCCAAAACTCTTGCATTCACTTCCCTAACAACCCCATCCATAAAAAAATTAAGTAACCATGGAGACATCACGCACGCTTACCACAAACCAACATTCACTGAGAACCAATCACTTTCCTCTCTTCCTACTTGTACACATACCTTACATCCTTGATAAAAACTTTTCACTACTTCTAGCAACTTGCCTCTCACACCATATATTCTTAACACCTTTCACAGAGCATCTCTATCAACTCTTATCATATGCCTTCTCCAGATTCATAAATGCTAAATACAAATCTATTTGTTTTTCTAAGTATTTCTCAAATACATTCTTTAAAGCAAACACCAGATCCACACATCCTCTATCACTTCTGAAAGCACACTGCTCTTCCCCAATCTAATGGTCTGTACATGCCTTCACCCTCGCAATCAATACCCTCCCATAAAATTTCCCAGGAATACTCAACAAACTTATACCTCTGTAATTTGAACACTCACCTTTATCCCCTCTGCCTCTGTACAATGGCACTATGCATGCACTCTGCCAATCCTCAAGCACTTCACCATAAGCCATTTATTATATTATTATTTATTATACTTTGTCGCTGTCTCCCGCGTTTGCGAGGTAGCGCAAGGAAACAGACGAAAGAAATGGCCCAACCCCCCCCCATACACATGTATATACATACGTCCACACACGCAAATATACATACCTACACAGCTTTCCATGGTTTACCCCAGACGCTTCACATGCCTTGCTTCAATCCACTGACAGCACGTCAACCCCGGTATACCACATCGCTCCAATTCACTCTATTCCTTGCCCTCCTTTCACCCTCCTGCATGTTCAGGCCCCGATCACACAAAATCTTTTTCACTCCATCTTTCCACCTCCAATTTGGTCTCCCTCTTCTCCTTGTTCCCTCCACCTCCGACACATATATCCTCTTGGTCAATCTTTCCTCACTCATCCTCTCCATGTGCCCAAACCACTTCAAAACACCCTCTTCTGCTCTCTCAACCACGCTCTTTTTATTTCCACACATCTCTCTTACCCTTACGTTACTCACTCGATCAAACCACCTCACACCACACATTGTCCTCAAACATCTCATTTCCAGCACATCCATCCTCCTGCGCACAACTCTATCCATAGCCCACGCCTCGCAACCATACAACATTGTTGGAACCACTATTCCTTCAAACATACCCATTTTTGCTTTCCGAGATAATGTTCTCGACTTCCACACATTCTTCAAGGTCCCCAGGATTTTCGCCCCCTCCCCCACCCTATGATCCACTTCCGCTTCCATGGTTCCATCCGCTGCCAGATCCACTCCCAGATATCTAAAACACTTCACTTCCTCCAGTTTCTCTCCATTTAAACTCACCTCCCAATTGACTTGACCCTGAACCCTACTGTACCTAATAACCTTGCTCTTATTCACATTTACTCTTAACTTTCTTCTTCCACACACTTTTCCAAACTCAGTCACCAGCTTCTGCAGTTTCTTACATGAATCAGCCACCAGCGCTGTATCATCAGCGAACAACAACTGACTCACTTCCCAAGCTCTCTCATCCCAACATACTTCATACTTGCCCCTCTTTCCAAAACTCTTGCATTCACCTCCCTAACAACCCCATCCATAAACAAATTAAACAACCATGGAGACATCACACACCCCTGCCGCAAACCTACATTCACTGAGAACCAATCACTTTCCTCTCTTCCTACACGTACACATGCCTTACATCCTCGATAAAAACTTTTCACTGCTTCTAACAACTTTCCTCCCACACCATATATTCTTAATACCTTCCACAGAGCATCTCTATCAACTCTATCATATGCTTTCTCCAGATCCATAAATGCTACATACAAATCCATTTGCTTTTCTAAGTATTTCTCACATACATTCTTCAAAGCAAACACCTGATCCACACATCCTCTACCACTTCTGAAACCACACTGCTCTTCCCCAATCTGATGCTCTGTACATGCCTTCACCCTCTCAATCAATACCCTCCCATATAATTTACCAGGAATACTCAACAAACTTATACCTCTGTAATTTGAGCACTCACTCTTATCCCCTCTGCCTTTGTACAATGGCACTATGCACGCATTCCGCCAATCCTCAGGCACCTCACCATGAGTCAAACATACATTAAATAGCCTTACCAACCAGTCAACAATACAGTCACCCCCTTTTTTAACAAATTCCACTGCAATACCATCCAAACCTGCTGCCTTGCCGGCTTTCATCTTCCGCAAAGCTTTCACTACCTCTTCTCTGTTTACCAAATCATTTTCCCTAACCCTCTCACTTTGCACACCACCTCGACCAAAACACCCTATATCTGCCACTCTATCATCAAACACATTCAACAAACCTTCAAAATACTCACTCCATCTCCTTCTCACATCACCACTACTTGTTATCACCTCCCCATTTGCGCCCTTCACTGAAGTTCCCATTTGCTCCCTTGTCTTACGCACTTTATTTACCTCCTTCCAGAACATCTTTTTATTCTCCCTAAAATTTAATGATACTCTCTCACCCCAACTCTCATTTGCCCTTTTTTTCACCTCTAGCACCTTTCTCTTGACCTCCTGTCTCTTTCTTTTATACATCTCCCACTCAATTTCATTTTTTCCCTGCAAAAATCGTCCAAATGCCTCTCTCTTCTCTTTCACTAATACTCTTACTTCTTCATCCCACCACTCACTACCCTTTCTAATCAACCCACCTCCCACTCTTCTCATGCCACAAGCATCTTTTGCGCAATCCATCACTGATTCCCTAAATACATCCCATTCCTCCCCCACTCCCCTTACTTCCATTGCTCTCACCTTTTTCCATTCTGTACTCAGTCTCTCCTGGTACTTCCTCACACAGGTCTCCTTCTCAAGCTCACTTACTCTCACCACCCTCTTCACCCCAACATTCACTCTTCTTTTCTGAAAACCCATACAAATCTTCACCTTAGCCTCCACAAGATGATCTGACATCCCTCCAGTTGCACCTCTCAGCACATTAACATCCAAAAGTCTCTCTTTCGCACGCCTGTCAATTAACACATAATCCAATAACGCTCTCTGGCCATCTCTCCTACTTACATAAGTATACTTATGTATATCTCGCTTTTTAAACCATAAGCCATACATACATTAAATATCCTTACCATTCAGTCAACAACACAGTCACCCCCTTTGTTAATAAATTCCACTGTGTGTGTGTGTGTGTGTGTGTGTATATGTCGTTCATCTGTTTTCTGCTGCCACCTCGTTGATGTGGGAAACAGGAATCAAGTATACTAAAAAAAAAATGTTAAATTGCCAAAAAGCTACAAAATATGCTGTCTCGTAAGGAGAACCATCTTTTTCTTCTCTATGTAAAAGAAAATGCACCAAAACAAAGCCAGATATAGTACAACTACAAACCAATGATCACCAATCTTGGTACATCCAATGCCAGAGATACACTGAAAATGCTACTGCACTAGAATTTTGATTGTCGGTTTGACTAATTGGAAGTTGAAGGAATCATGGTGCCTCCAACTGAAGAGGTTACTCAGGTTGATGAAGGAGGGAATGAGCAGCCAGGGATGGAAAGTGTAATTTTCTAAAGTTCTGTAAAAGTATCAATAAAACATTAAAATGAAGCACAGTACTTACTCTATATGCATCTTCCCACATATCCACACTACGATACATGTTAACTGCAGCTTTCCAATCTCCAGCAGCAATGTAGTGCTTCTCTGCATCATGATAGTTACTTTCCTGCTCTAACTGTCCAGCTAAATGAAGATGTGTTGACTGTACCAAATCTGAGTGATACTCCTTTACCAATCGCATCATCTGCAGGTGATGTTAACAAACCTTAATAAAAAAACTACACATTATTTTTCATAAGATGATTCTGCTAGCTTCCTAAAGAAACTTCAATTTCATTATCAAGTTATGTGTGAAATCAATATCAAAATCAGGACAACAAAAATCTAGAAATATCAGAGGAAACTGAAGTTAAATTATCCCTCTTATTGGAATATACAGAAAAAAAATTTCAACAAAAACTTGAGACAATTCATACAGAATTATCAATTCTGGCTTCCTTGGAAAAAATCCATCACTCTATTCACAATAATATTATTGCTAAAATTTTTAATGAACACTAATAAATTCACTAAAATATCAAATTTACAGAATAAAGGACAAAGTTTTGAAAAAAAGTAACTTACAAGAATAATTCATGAGTTCTGACAAGTTACCTACATGGCAATGTGGTACTGTACATAACAACTTACCTGGTGGATAAAAATAATCAAACCTCAAAGGTCCATCTAGCTTAGATAATAGTGATTCAGTTATCATTCAACTTTCACCCCATTTAATGAAAACGGATTTACAGCTTCAGTAAGCACAGTTAATGATTAATTAGCTTACATCATGTATTCTAAATGGCTTAAAGTCTTATTTCTAAGGAATCTTAAAAGCTCATATGTTTACCAAGATAACAGAGAATTCATTCTGAACAGATCACTTCTATGAGAGGTTTGTCTGGGTAATGGGAGGTCATACAGGACTATGGAGAGGTGGAGAAAGAACTGTTCCTTCATAAACTCCACAATAGAGTTTAAGTACACACTAAATAATAAATGTATATAAAGATGGAGTACAGATAGAGGCAAATGGTAAATTGAAGAGGAAAGCTCTTGAAGCAGCTCTGACTCCACAGTATACAGAGTGCATGGAATGCTTTTCAATGCTCTTATCTAGCTTCCACAATGTATATACAGCGTGTGTGGTAGTAATAGTTAATGGCTTCATATACATGTGGGAATGCAACAAGGATACATGGTTGGTTATTTAGTCATTTCAGTCACATTAATGTATAGGATCAATTATCATCCCAGGGGAAGGGGAGGAGGAATTCTACCTCCATATACCCTATATGTTGCAGAAGGTGACTCAAAGGGAAAGGAGCAGGGGGCTGGACATCCCCCCCCCACCTCCCACAACCACACACACACACCCTCTCCTGTATTTCAATTTCTGAAAGAAGGTACAGAAATAGGAGCAAAGCAGGGAGTGCTAATCCTCCTCAAAGGCTCAGGCTGGGGTTTCTAAATATGTGTGGATGTAAACAAGATGAGAAGAGAGGAGGGACAGTATGTTTGAGGAAAGAAACCTGCATGTTCTGGCTCTGAGTGAAACAAAGCCCAAGGTCAAAGGGGAAGAATGGTTTGGAAATGTCATGGAATAATGTCAGGGGTTGGTGAGTGGACAAGAGCTAAGGAAGGAGGAGCATATCTCCTGAAGCAGGAATTGTAGGAGTGTGTGAAAGAGTGTAAGGAAGTAAATCTTAGACTGATGTGGGTAAAAATGAAAGGAAATGGTGAGAGATGAGTGATTATTGGTGCTTATGCATTTGGCTACAAGAGGAAAGATCATGAGAGACAAGTGTTTTGGGAGCAGTGGAATGAGTGTGTCAGCAGTATTAGTTTTTTATTATACTTAATCGCCGTATCCTGCATTAGAGAGGTAGTGCAAGGAAACAGACGAGGAATGGCCCAACCCACCCACATACACACACACACACACACACGCACATATACAGAAACATTTCAACATATACATACACAGAAATATACATACATACAAATGTACATAGCCATACTTGCTGCCTTCATCCATTCCTGTCGCCACCCCACCACACATGAAATGGTATCCCCCTTCCTCCACTTCCAGCGAGGCAGCACCAGAAACAGACAAAAAAGGCCACATTGTTCACACTCATTCTAGCTGTCATGTGTAATGCACCGAAATCATAGCTCCCTTTCCACATCCAGGCCCACAGAAGTTTCCATGGTTTACCCTAGACACTTCACATGCCCTGGTTCAAACCATTAACAGCACATCAACCCCAGTATACCACATCATTCCAATCCACTCTATTCCTTGCACGCCTTTCATCCCCCCATTTCTTCTTCCCTCCACCTCTGATACATATATCCTCTTTGTCAATCTTTCCTCACTCATTCTCTCCATGTGACCAAACCATTTCAACACACCCTCTTCTGCTCTCTCAACCACACTCTTTTTATTACCACACATCTCTCTTACCCTTTCATTACCTACTTGATCAAACCACCTCACACCACATACTGTCCTAAAACATTTCATTTCCAACACATCTACCCTCCTCCGCATAACCCTATCTATAGCCCATGCCTCGCAACCATATAAAATTGTTGGAACCACTATTCCTTCAAACATGCCCACTTTGGCTCTCTAAGATAACATTCTCACCTTCCACACATTCTTCAATGCTCCCACAACCTTTGCTCCCTCCCCCACCCTGTGACTCACTTCTGTTTCCACGTTTCCATCTGCTGCTAAGTCCATTCCCAGATATCTAAAAGACTTCACTTCCTCCAGTTTTTCTCCATTCAAACTTACCTTCCAATTAACTTGTCCCTCAACCCTACTGAACCTAATAACCTTACATTTATTCACATTTACTCTCAACTTTCTTCTTTCACACACTTTACCAAACTCATTCACCAACTTCTGCAGTTTCTCACCTGAATCAGCCACCAGCACTGTATCATCAGCGAACAACAACTAACTCACTTCCCAAGCCCTCTCATCCAAAACAGACTGCATACTTGCCCCTCTCTCTAAAATTCTTGCCTTCACCTCCCTAACTAACCCATCCATAAACAAATGAAACAACCATGGAGACATCACACATCCCTGCTGCAGACCGACAGTATTAATCATCGGCATTCTAATCGTGAATGTAAGTAATGTGGCAATTCAAGGCATAATTGAGGGGGCATGGGGTATTCAGTATCATGACTGGAATTGGTGAACAGCTTAGTTTAAAGAGGAACATACACAGGTATACATATGTGTGTAGAAAAGATGGTTAGCAGGCATCATTGGATTACATATTAATTGATAGGCATGTAAATAAGAGACTTTTGGATGTATATGTGCTGGGAGGAGAAGATAGTGGGATGTCTGATCACTATCTTGCGGGGGCAAATGTTAGGATTTGTAGAGGTTTTCAGAAAAGAGGAAACACTGTGGTGAAAAGAAAGAGGTGAGAATAAGTGAGCTTGTGTGAAGAAATACCATAAAAAACGAGTGTAAAATGGCAAAGGGTGAGAGTAAATGAAATAAACAAGGGAAGTGAGTGGAGAATGGAAATTATCTATTGAAGCAGTGCTGGCATGTATGAGAAATGCATGTGGCAAGCAAAAGGTCAGAGATAGGCAGATTAGAAAGGTAGTGAGCAGTGGAATGAAGAAGTTACTGGTGAAAAAGAGAAGAGAGGCATTCGGGCATTACTTACAGGAAAGGAGCGCAAAAAATTGGGGGATGTAAAGAAGAAAGAAGCAGGAGGTCAAGAGGAAGGTGCAAGGGCTGAGGAGGACAAATGAGAGTTAGGGAAAGTATCAGTGAGCTCTAAGGAGAAAAACATGTTTTGGAAGGTTAACAATGTGCGAAAAACAAGAGAACAAGCAGAAACATAGGTGAAGGAGGGAAAAACGAAAGTGGTAACAAGTAATGATGATAAGAGGAGATAGAGTGAGCATTTTGATGGATTTTGAATGTGTTTGATGACAGAGTGGCAGATGTTGCGTATTTGGGTCAGGGTGCAATATGAAAGTCAAGGGGAGTGTTTTGGCGAAGAGAGGAGAGATGATGAAAGCCAAGATAATTGAAGTGCATTGTATTCCACTTGAACATATCAAGAAAGGGTGTGACTGTGTTGCTGACTGGTTGGTAAGGATCTTCAATGTATGTATGGATCATGGTGAGGTTCCTGATGATTGGTAGCATGTAAGTATAGTGCCACTGCATAAAAGCAAGGAGGGTGAAGGCATATACAGAACATCAGACTAAGGAGGAGCAGTATGGTTTCAAAAGTGGTAGAGGATGTATGGATCAGATGTTTGCTTTAAAGGATGTGTGTGCGAGACACTTAGAGAAACAGATGCATTTGTATATGGCTTTATGGATCTGGAGAAAGCATATCACGGGGTTGATGGAAATGCCTTATGGAATGTCTTAAGTATATATGGTGTGGGAAGAAGGCTGCTAGAAGCAGTGAGAAGTTTAAAATCAAGTGTGTGAGGTATGTGTATGAGTAGGAAGAGAGGAGAATGAATGGTTCCACTGAAGGTTGGTCTGTGGCAGGGATGTGTGACATCACCATGGTTGTTTAATTTGTTTATGGATGGGGTAATAAGGGAGGTAAATGCAAAAGACGGGTGAGTATGTAGTCTGCGAGGGATGAAAGGGCCTAGGAAGTTGGTGGCAGATTCAAAAGAGAAACCACAGAAGTTGGTGAGTGAGTGTGGAAGTGTGTGTGAAAGGAGAAAGTTTAGTGTAAATGTGAATAAAAACAAGGCTATTAGGTTAAGCAGGGTTGAGGGAAAGGTTAGCTGGGTGGAGAAATACGGAAGTGAAAATTTTTAGATACCTGTGAGTGGAAATGGCAGCAAATGGAACCATGGAAGCACAAATGTCATAGAGTGGGTGAGGGGGCAAAGATTCTGGGAGTGCTGGAGAATGTGTGGAAAGAATCCTATTACGGGGAGGGAAAAATGGGTATGTTTGAAGGAATAGTAGTCCCAACAACATTTTATGGATGTGAGGCATGGGCTATAAATAAAGCTGCACTGAGAAAGGTGGATGACTAGAAAATGAAATGTTAGAGGACAATTTGAGGTGTGGGATGGTTTGAGGTGTGAGGTGGTTCGACTGAATAAGTTGTGAAAGGGTTAGTGAAAAGTGTGGAAATAAAAAGGTTGTGGTTGAGAGCTGAAGAGGGTGTACTGAAATGATTTGGACATATACAGAGAATGAGTGAGGAAAAGTTTGACAAAGAAGATATATGGGACAGAAATGGAGTGAACAAGGAGAACTGGGAGACCTAATTGGGGATGGAAGGATGAAGCGAAAAAGATTTTGAGAGATTGGGGCCTGAACATGCACGAGGTGAAAGGCGTGTATAGGATACAGTGAACTGGAATGGTGAGATATACTGGGGTCAACATACTGTCAGTGAACTGAGCCAAGGCATATGAAAAGTCCGCAGTAAACCATGGAAAGGCCAGTGGGGCATGGTTGTGGATAGGGAGCTGTGGCTGTGGTGTATTACACATGACAGCGAGAGAATGGATGCATTCTGCATGTTTTTTTATCTAACATTTTCTATAGTCCTATGCATCTTACATGTTTTGAATCCTCACATCCATATCTAAAGCAAAGATTCTCTTACTCAGTCAACCAAACAGTACTAAGGTAAAAAGATGAAGTGCACACTCTTTGCTGAGTTCCCCATCTTACTTGGAAAAGCAAAAAGATGAAAGTTGGATGAAATCAGATGATGAAAACAACTAAATGTCACATAAGACCAAGGTGTTACTGGTGTTACTCTGCCTATTGATGGTGGTCGTTCCATCATGTGTCCACGTTGATAGTGATGCGCTAAGCAGATGGTATGGTTGGAGCGAGGCCCCGTCCATCTACACAGGGCAACAAGGACGTAAGCAGCGGGGGGCGTATATACACGTCGACGATAGGGACATACACAAAGGGGGGGGGCGCGTATACGCACGCACGGTGGGCCGTCACCAAGTAAGGGCCATCGCTGGACGACCCGCCCCAGAGGATGTGAGCTGTCGTTAAGAAACGACGCCTGTGTGGGCCACTGAGTTACACAGGAACTGTGGATTGCTAACGAGAGGAGTTAACGAGAGGAGGGCTACCGAGAGCAGAGACATCGATAAGACGTCTGAAGGCAAGACCGATTTCGACGATGAAGGCCTGCACTGTGGCTGAGAGATTGACTTGAGGAGGCAGAAGTGATATTGTGACAGTGATTGTGTCAGCGTCGCGTCGCCTCGCCGCAGTGTATCGAGACAGACTTCCCCAGAACTTTAAAGGGGAAGTAAATGTTTATAGTTGTGTTACTGGAGTGATAGTTTTCATGCATGGTGTTTTTGACAAGAAAATAGTGAAGTTAGAGAAAAATGTAGCTTAGACATTGAAGCTTATTGATACAGTGGTGAAATTGATGAGAACTGCTATTGACGTTTGTGTGAATAAATTGTACATTTTCCTTTTCCATAGCCAGAGGTTGAACCATTATGTGACATTCATTTTTTTCATTCATTTCAAGCTAAAAGTTTGTTTTCTAAATTGTTTCTTACATTTTTCATATGTATATATATGTATGTGTGTGTGTGTGTGTGTGTGTATGTGCGTATGTGTGTGTATGTGTGTGTGTGTGTATATGTATATATATATGTATATTATCCCTGGGGATAGGGGTGAAAGAATACTTCCCACGTATTCCTCGCGTGTCGTAGAAAGCGACTAGAGGGGACGGGAGCGGGGGGCCGGAAATCCTCCCCTCCTTGTATTAACTTTCTAAAATGGGAAACAGAAGAAGGAGTCACGCGGGGAGTGATCACCCTCCTCGAAGGCTCAGAGTGGGGTGCCTAAATGTGTGTGGATGTAACCAAGATGTGAAAAAAGGAGAGATAGGTAGTATGTTTGAGGAAAGGAACCTGGATGTTTTGGCTCTGAGTGAAACGAAGCTCAAGGGTAAAGGGGAAGAGTGGTTTGGAAATGTCTGGGGAGTGAAGTCAGGGGTTAGTGAGAGGACAAGAGCAAGGGAAGGAGTAGCAATACTCCTGAAACAGGAGTTGTGGGAGTATGTGATAGAATGTAAGAAAGTAAATTCTCGATTAATATGGGTAAAATTGAAAGTTGATGGAGAGAGGTGGGTGATTATTGGTGCATATGCACCTGGGCATGAGAAGAAAGATCATGAGAGGCAAGTGTTTTGGGAGCAGCTGAATGAGTGTGTTAGCGGTTTTGATGCACGAGACCGGGTTATAGTGATGGGTGATTTGAATGCAAAGGTGAGTAATGTGGCAGTTGAGGGAATAATTGGTATACATGGGGTGTTCAGTGTTGTAAATGGAAATGGTGAAGAGCTTGTAGATTTATGTGCTGAAAAAGGACTGATGATTGGGAATACCTGGTTTAAAAAGCGAGATATACATAAGTATACTTATGTAAGTAGGAGAGATGGCCAGAGAGCGTTATTGGATTACGTGTTAATTGACAGGCGTGCGAAAGAGAGACTTTTGGATGTTAATGTGCTGAGAGGTGCAACTGGAGGGATGTCTGATCATTATCTTGTGGAGGCTAAGGTGAAGATTAGTATGGGTTTTCAGAAAAGAGGAGTGAATGTTGGGGTGAAGAAGGTGGTGAGAGTAAGTGAGCTTGGGAAGGAGACCTGTGTGGGGAAGTACCAGGAGAGACTGTGTACAGAATGGAAAAAGGTGAGAACAATGGAAGTAAGGGGAGTGGGGGAGGAATGGGATGTATTTAGGGAATCAGTGATGGATTGCGCAAAAGATGCTTGTGGCATGAGAAGAGTGGGAGGTGGGCTGTTTAGAAAGGGTAGTGAGTGGTGGGATGAAGAAGTAAGAGTATTAGTGAAAGAGAAGAGAGAGGCATTTGGACGATTTTTGCAGGGAAAAAATGCAATTGAGTGGGAGAAGTATAAAAGAAAGAGACAGGAGGTCAAGAGAAAGGTGCAAGAGGTGAAAAAAAGGGCAGATGAGAGTTGGGGTGAGAGACTATCAGTAAATTTTAGGGAGAATAAAAAGATGTTCTGGAAGGAGGTAAATAGGGTGCGTAAGACAAGGGAGCAAATGGGAACTTCAGTGAAGGGCGTAAATGGGGAGGTGATAACAAGTAGTGGTGATGTGAGAAGGAGATGGAATGAGTATTTTGAAGGTTTGTTGAATGTGTCTGATGACAGAGTGGCAGATATAGGGTGTTTTGGTCGAGGTGGTGTGCAAAGTGAGAGGGTTAGGGAAAATGATTTGGTAAACAGAGAAGAGGTAGTAAAAGCTTTGCGGAAGATGAAAGCCGGCAAGGCAGCAGGTTTGGATGGTATTGCAGTGGAATTTATTAAAAAAGGGGGTGACTGTATTGTTGACTGGTTGGTAAGGTTATTTAATGTATGTATGACTCATGGTGAGGTGCCTGAGGATTGGCGGAATGCGTGCATAGTGCCATTGTACAAAGGCAAAGGGGATAAGAGTGAGTGCTCAAATTACAGAAGTATAAGTTTGTTGAGTATTCCTGGTAAATTATATGGGAGGGTATTGATTGAGAGGGTGAAGGCATGTACAGAGCATCAGATTGGGGAAGAGCAGTGCGGTTTCAGAAGTGGTAGAGGATGTGTGGATCAGGTGTTTGCTTTGAAGAATGTATGTGAGAAATACTTAGAAAAGCAAATGGATTTGTATGTAGCATTTATGGATCTGGAGAAGGCATATGATAGAGTTGATAGAGATGCTCTGTGGAAGGTATTAAGAATATATGGTGTGGGAGGCAAGTTGTTAGAAGCAGTGAAAAGTTTTTATCGAGGATGTAAGGCATGTGTACGTGTAGGAAGAGAGGAAAGTGATTGGTTCTCAGTGAATGTAGGTTTGCGGCAGGGGTGTGTGATGTCTCCATGGTTGTTTAATTTGTTTATGGATGGGGTTGTTAGGGAGGTAAATGCAAGAGTTTTGGAAAGAGGGGCAAGTATGAAGTCTGTTGGGGATGAGAGAGCTTGGGAAGTGAGTCAGTTGTTGTTCGCTGATGATACAGCGCTGGTGGCTGATTCATGTGAGAAACTGCAGAAGCTGGTGACTGAGTTTGGTAAAGTGTGTGGAAGAAGAAAGTTAAGAGTAAATGTGAATAAGAGCAAGGTTATTAGGTACAGTAGGGTTGAGGGTCAAGGCAATTGGGAGGTGAGTTTGAATGGAGAAAAACTGGAGGAAGTGAAGTGTTTTAGATATCTGGGAGTGGATCTGTCAGCGGATGGAACCATGGAAGCGGAAGTGGATCATAGGGTGGGGGAGGGGGCGAAAATTTTGGGAGCCTTGAAAAATGTGTGGAAGTCGAGAACATTATCTCGGAAAGCAAAAATGGGTATGTTTGAAGGAATAGTGGTTCCAACAATGTTGTATGGTTGCGAGGCGTGGGCTATGGATAGAGTTGTGCGCAGGAGGATGGATGTGCTGGAAATGAGATGTTTGAGGACAATGTGTGGTGTGAGGTGGTTTGATCGAGTAAGTAACGTAAGGGTAAGAGAGATGTGTGGAAATAAAAAGAGCGTGGTTGAGAGAGCAGAAGAGGGTGTTTTGAAATGGTTTGGGCACATGGAGAGAATGAGTGAGGAAAGATTGACCAAGAGGATATATGTGTCGGAGGTGGAGGGAACGAGGAGAAGAGGGAGACCACATTGGAGGTGGAAAGATGGAGTGAAAAAGATTTTGTGTGATCGGGGCCTGAACATGCAGGAGGGTGAAAGGAGGGCAAGGAATAGAGTGAATTGGAGCGATGTGGTATACAGGGGTTGACGTGCTGTCAGTGGAGTGAATCAAGGCATGTGAAGCGTCTGGGGTAAACCATGGAAAGCTGTGTAGGTATGTATATTTGCGTGTGTGGACGTGTGTATGTACATGTGTATGGGGGGGGGGGCCATTTCTTTCGTCTGTTTCCTTGCGCTACCTCGCAAACGCGGGAGACAGCGACAAAGTATAAAAAAAAAAAAAAAAAAAAAAAAAAGACCAAGGTAATAGATTTTCACCACAGTATTAGAGGAAGACTTAATCTCCAAAGAGAGTGGAGAAAAATCAACATGGAGGATGATGCAGTAAGTCCATTGATATCCAGTATATTTGAAATGTGGTGAAATGCGAAGATAAAAATATCTACAAAATGTTGGGTTTACATAGGTAAGGTTGTTTAAGTGAATTAGAATTTTTCTAATACAAGTACTTCAGATTTTATTGATATTTCATCAGGAATGGGGAGACAACATTTTTAATATGGTTTGGACTAGAACAGTTAATGTGTTTAGGAACATTGCATCAAATGAGTTGAGCTCCAGGAAAGGTGACAGATATGCAGTGCTAGGTCATGATAAAACATAATGGAAGCTATTATACCTAATGTATGCACATGTTGTACTGTCAGCTGAATAAGAGGTAGAGAGAATAACATTTCTAATGAAGCACATAAGAGGATGCTGAGAGCAAATGCAAGCAAAAGTAAAACTTAAATTTTTGAAAGAGATGGGAAGTCACAGTGAAATATCACTCTGAACTGTAAGGAAGCAGTGAACAGGATTAGGTATTTGAGAGTGCATTTCAACAAGGAGTTTCATGAGAAAGCTGGAGGAGGAGTAAGGTTTTGCAAGGGAGGAAATGTGGAAGCACACTTAAAGTTTTAGTAAATGGAAAGGATTAAGGTGGAGAGTGAGAATGAAGCCTGCATGAAGGAGTATCTATCCCAACTCTGATGTCAAAGTAACATAAGTAAACTTGTATATAAATCAGCATAGGTTAAAAAATAAGAGAAGCAGAGTTGAACTGCTTGCATGATATATGTTAAAATTAGGACATATAAAGAATAAAGGTAAGAGAAGGATATGTGTGTGACATCACTGAAAAAACATCTGGATGCAGTCTTTAGAAGAGGTGAGAATGAAGACTGCTTTTACTTCATGAACCAGCTCACTGTACAAAGTGAGTAAGCAAGCACTTATATAAGTGTGGAGAGTCAGGCTTCCCTGTAATGTCCTAGCCATGGGTTAAGGATGTGTACAAGTGTACTTATCCACCTTCATGGAGTAGGGAACAGACTTCATAATGGTAAACAGAGAGAATTATACAGTAACTGACCTGGTCAAACTGGCGTTGCTTCTTGTACATGGTAATGGCAAGGTCAGGCTCATGAACAGAGATATAAAGTTTTTCAGCTTCTTTGAATTTGCCCTGACTCTCTAACAACTGTGCCTGGCTCACATACATAACAGCTACCTTGTCAGCAGCCATATATTTACTTGCAAGTTGATGGGCACATTCCCACTCACCTAAGTGCAGATGAGTATAAACTTAATCATCTTTATATCACACAAATAATTTCACAAACAAAGATGAGATTGAACTTAATCTAATATTGTATATGATATCTATCAACAGACTGAATGATTATTTTTCTCTGAAAAGACATGTCATGTCACCCCTTCAACCAATGTTCTTCAGCAACAAAATGCTAATTTTAGTGACTGTTAAACTACAGGATGCTACATGCCCAAAGTTCATTCAGAGAACATGACATTACCATCAAAGGTCACAGATATGTGAATATGGTTTGTAAAACATGCAGAGAAGTTTCAAGTTTCATGTTATCACCTTTAAAACAGAAAAATCATGGCTCTAATGGTCTAATTCCACCGGTGTCAATAACCCAAATATCACCTTGAAACTAATGGTCACAGTGACCTCAAAATGGTACACTAAACACTCATATGACACTGCACTTACATTTGTCTCATGCTTTTTTTCCTTTTCTACCCTCCATACATGTCCACGATTCCTCGCATTAGTGAGGAAGTGTCAGGAGCAGACGAAGAAAGCTGGCATTCACTCATACTCATTCTATAGTTGTTATGAGCAATGCACCAAAACCTCAGCTCTCTATCCACAACCAGGTTCCACAGACCCTTCCATGGTTTACCACAGCTGCTTAACATACCCTTTTTCAGTCCACTGACAGCATGTCACCCTCTGTATATTACACCATTCCAATTCACTTTATCCTTTGTGCACATTCCATCTTCCTGCGTGTC
Organism: Panulirus ornatus; assembly: GCF_036320965.1. Classification (NCBI taxonomy): domain Eukaryota; kingdom Metazoa; phylum Arthropoda; class Malacostraca; order Decapoda; family Palinuridae; genus Panulirus; species Panulirus ornatus. Next base: position 20,040,199 of record NC_092244.1, on the reverse strand, counting down.
CAGGTCCCAGTCACTCAAAATCTTTTTCACTCTATCCTCCCATCTCCAACTTAAGTCTCCCCTTTTTCCCTGTCCCTTCCATTTCTGAAACATATCATCTTTGTCAGCCTCTACTTCTTTCCATATGTTCCCATCTTCAGCAGCAAAACAAATTTGACTAATTCCTCAATACTAGCAATCACAATCATTTGACTTTTACACTGAAACCTAAGTGACCTCATCATGATAAGACACATGTCTCCACATTAAAACATAAGCATGTTTCAAGACTCTGTTATAATTCTAGTAATAATAAAGCTATGGCCAAGTAAGATGAGTTCCAAGAAAAGAAAGCCATTTGACCTTGCTCTGCAAACCCATGATCACGTTGACTTCAGTATGGCATACAACAAACCTTCACATGGTAATGCATATCTACTCCAAATTTCATGTTATATAGCAAAAGAGCTATAATAAGCAAGACAGGCTGTAACCACAAAAGTGACAATCATCTGAATCTGATTATGGAACCCAAGGTCAGAGTGGTCACAGTACAGAATAATGTACGTACAATCTAACACTCATGTTACTATCTTAAATAGTAAAAAAAAGGCTCTGGTCTATAAAAATTGCAATCATAATTGCAATCATTTGACCCTGAACTTGATATCTGAGGTCACAAAGTCCTCAATACAGAGGGCAAAAGATCTTCACATAAAACACGTGAGGAGGACTATCTAATACAAATAGCTATGAGATTTTGCCTGAGGAAGGAAGAGAAGGCAGTGCTCAATGCATATATTTCTTGACAAACAAAGCTGTTGCCTTCTTCTGCTGCTTATTGTCCAAAGTTGCTGATTCTGGATTAATCTGGTACTTTTAAGGAGAAGTAGGAGGAATTGGCATTAAGACACTGTCTGTCTTCATTCATGGGAAGACACAGCATCATATAGTAATGATTTCATAATCTACAAAAAATTGGACACATGAGAGATAAATAAGTCTGGAATATAGTGACAAAATAATGTGTTTCTGTAGCAATATCTGATCAAAATGATGTTTTACTGAAACTCAATTCATTTACATGTAAAAAGTGTAAATCACCTGGAAAGGGAATGCATATATACAATCATGATTAAAGAGACATGACATGTGTCCTTGCCATCCCTATTTTTTGCTGTAAGTACATGAAACCTATATAAAATGTCTTGCTTTTGCTGTAGCCATGGCACAAAGCTGAAATGGATTGACAGAATGTATATTCTTGATGAGCCCCTTGTACACCTGTTTCACTGGCATAATACTATCAAAAACTCATGAGAAAACAATTATGCATGTAAGCCTACTTCAAGTATTCGTATTTATCACTTGAGTAATTGCAAATCATTCTTTGCAAGAACCACATCAGCAACCCAGAAGTGGGTCCTTGAACCCTATGATATGAAATTTAACACTATGCTCCCGGTTGAGTACTCAGTTACAAAAAAAAGTTCTTCCTTTTTAAGTAATGATAAACATCCAAGAGTATGTATTTTCATGAAGTATGATACACCACTTATCAGAGTTTTTTAACTGGAGGGATTATTGATGGATGTTTTGTAGGAGAACCTGCTGTACTTTTATAATGATAACTCTTTAAGCTGCTTAGTTAAAACTCTGGGATGCCCTACACTGCACATTCCTGAAGCAAATCTGCCACATTGACTTTCTTGAACACCTTTCAATTGTTTACATTACATGACTTACCCAAAACAATTTTGGAATATATTCCAACCAGAGAGTTAGAAAAGCAAGCACTCTCCAAAACCATCCTAAAAAAATGAAATACAAAATACAAAGTTATCCAAAATGCTAGGGGAATCAGCCAGTTTAGATAACAAAATTTCTGGATATTTGAGGTTTCTTGATATATCAAATATTTAAGAGTGTAATATTCTAAATACACTAACAAATATGTAAATATTTCACATAAAGGAAATATCAATATGTGTAAGCAAATATGCAAATGATGAGATCCTTCCTAAGTACAGCCTTGGACTGGCTCTCAGCTACACTTGCATAACTCCATCTTCTTCTTGAGGCTAAAACGTTCCTTTTTTGCTTAGCATGAGATGCTGACAACTTTGAGGAGCAGTCAGGAAATTGCTGACAATGACTGAAAAGGGCCACTGTTCAAAATAGTAACCTAGGTACAGAAAATACACAAAATATGCTAGACAACATGGCAGAAAACATATGGAGATGGTTAACAATCACCAGTGCCACAAAACACAGGGTGATGAGTACACTAATCCCTGTGGCATGGTGTGTTTGCAATCCAAAATATTTTTACATGCATTTCCTAATTTTCTATCTTTTTTCATTGGATACTCGAGGATTACTAGGATTACCAACTAAAATTGAAAAATGTTCGTTGTTTTAAGCATATTGGATTGAACTATGAATAACAGGTTTTACTGTAGTAAAAAGTAAAACACTCACTACATACAGTCCTCAAACATCTCACTTCCAACACATCCACCCTCCTCCGCACAACCCTATCTATAGCCCATGCCTCGCAACCAAATAACATTGTCGGAACCACTATTCCTTCAAACATACCCATTTTTGCTCTCTGAGATAACATTCTCACCTTCCACACATTCTTCAACACTCCCAGTATCTTCACCCCCTCCCCCATCCTGTGACTTACTTCTCCTTCCATGGTTCCATCTGCTGCTAAATCCACTCCCAGATATCTAAAACCCTTCACTTTCTCCAGCTTTTCTCCATTCAAACTTACCTCCCAATTGACTTGTCCCTCGACCCTAATGAACCTAACAACCTTGCTCTTATTCACATTTACTCTCAGCTTTCTTCTTTCATACACTTTACCAAACTCAGTCACCAGCTTCTGCAGTTTCTCACCCGAATCAGCCACCAGCGTTGTAGCGTCAGCGAACAACAACTGGCACTTCCTAAGCCCTCTCATCCACAGCAGACTGCATACTTGCCCCTCTCTCCAAAACTCTTGCATTCACCTCCCTAACAACCCCATCCATAAACAAATTAAACAACCATGGAGACATCACGCACCCCTGCCACAAACCGACATTCACTGGAAATCAATCACTTTCCCCTCTTCCTACTCATACACATGCCTTACATCCTTGATAAAAACTTCCACTGCTTCTAGCACCTTACCTCCCACACCATATACTCTTAATATCTTCCACAGAGCATCTTTATCAACTCTATCATGTGCCTTCTCTAGATCCATAAATGTTACATACAAATCCATCTCTTTTTCTAAGTATTTCTCACATACATTCCTCAAAGCAAACACCTGATCAACACATCCTCTACCACTTCTGAAACCACAGTGCTCTTCCCCAATCTGATGCTCTGTACATGTCTTCACCCTCTCGGTCAATACCCTCCCATATAACTTCTCAGGAATACTCAACAAACAAACTTATACCTCTGTAATTTGAACACTCACCTTTATCCCCTATGGCTATGTACAATGACACTTTACATGCATTCTGCCAATCCTCAGGCACTTCACCATGATCCATTATTTGCTTATTATTTATTTATTTTGCTTTGTCACTGTCTCCTGCGTTAGCAAGGTAGCGCAAGGAAACAGACAAAAGAATGGCCCAACCCACCCACATACACATGTATATATATATATACACGTCCACACATGCAAATATACATACCTATACATCTCAACGTATTATTTATTTATTTATTTTGCTTTGTCGCTGTCTCCCGCGCCTGCGAGGCAGCACAAGGAAACAGACGAAAGAAATGGCCCAACCCATCCCCACACACATGCACACACACAGACATATACATATATACATATGCACATAATTCATACTGTCTGCCTTTATTCATTCCTGTTGCCATCCCACCACACATGAAATAATAACCCCCTCCCCGCATGTGCGCGAGGTAATGCTAGGAAAAGACAACAAAGGCCACATTCATTCACACTCAGTCTCTAGTTGTCATGTAATAATGCACCGAAACCACAGCTCCCTTTCCATATCCAGGCCCCACAGAACTTTCCATGGTTTACCCCAGACGCTTCACATGCCCTGGTTCAATCCATTGACAGCACGTCAACCCTGGTATACCACATCATTCCAATTCACTCTATTCCTTGCAAGCCTTTCACCCTCCTGCATGTCCAGGCCCCGATCACTCAAAATCTTTTTCACTCCATCTTTCCATATCCAATTTGGTCTCCCACTTCTCCTCGTTCCCTCCATCTCTGACACATATATCCTCTAGGTCAATCTTTCCTCACTCATTCTCTCCATGTGACCAAATCATTTCAAAACACCCTCTTCTGCTCTCTCACCACACTCTTTTTATTACCACACATCTCTCTTACTCTTTCATTACTTACTCTATCAAACCACCTCACACCACATATTGTCCTTAAACATCTCATTTCCAACACATCCACCCTCCTCCGCACACCTCTATCTATAGCCCACACCTCGCAACCATATAACATTGTTGGAACCACTATTCCTTCAAACATACCCATTTTTGCTTTGCGAGATAATGTTCTCGACTTCCACACATTCTTCAACGCTCCCAGAACTTTCGCCCCATCCCCGGCCCTATGATTCACTTCTGCTTCCATGGTTCCATCCGCTGCCAAATCCACTCCCAGATATCTAAAACACTTCACTTCCTCCAGTTTTTCTCCATTCAAACTTACCTCCCAATTGACTTGTCCCTAAACCCTACTGTACCTAATAACCTTGCTCTCATTTACATTTGCTCTCAGCTTTCTTCTTTCACACACTTTACCAAACTCAGTCACCAGCTTCTGCAGTTTCTCACACGAATCAGTCACCAGCGCAGTATCATCAGCGAACAACAACTGACTCACTTCCCAAGCTCTCTCATCCACAACAGACTGTGTACTTGCCCCTCTTTCTAAAACTCTTGCATTCACCTCCCTAACAACCCCATCCATACATACATTGAATATCCTCACCAACCAGTCAACAAGTCACCAATTTTTTAATAAATTCCACTGCAATACCATACAAACCCGCCGCCTTGCTGTATTTCATCTTCCGCAAAGCTTTCAATATCTCTTTTCTGTTTACCAAATCATTCTCCCTGACCCTCTCACTTCACACACCACCTCGACCAAAATACCCTATATCTGCCACTCTATCATCACACATTCAACAAACCTTCAAAATACTCACTCCATTTCCCTCTCACTTCTCTACTATTTGTTATTACCTCCCCATTTGCCCCCTTCACCGATGTTCCCATTTGTTCTCTTGTCTTAAGCACTTTATTTACCTCCTTCCAAAACATCTTTTTATTTTCCCTAAAATTTAATGATACTCTCTCACCCCAACTCTCATTTGCCCTCTTTTTCACCTCTTGCATCTTTCTCTTGACCTCTTGCCTCTTTCTTTCATACATCTCCAAGTCATTTGCACTACTTCCCTGCAAAAATTGTCCAAATGCCTCTCTCTTCCCTTTCACTAACAATCTTACTTCTTCATCCAACCACTCACTACCCTCTCTAATCTGCCCACTTCCCACCTTTCTCATGCCACAGGCATCTTTTGCACAAGCCATCACTGCTCCCCTAAATACATCCCATTCCTCTCCCACTCCCCTTACGTCATTTGCTCTCTCCTTTTCCATTCTGCACTCAATCTTTCCAGGTACTTCCTCACACAAGTCTTCTTTCCAAGCTCACTTACTCTCACTATTCTCTTCACCCCAACATTCGCTCTTCTTTTCTGAAAACCTCTACATATCTTCACCTTCGCTCCACAAGATAATGGTCAGACATCTCCCCAGTTGCCCCTCTCAGCACATCAACATCCACAAGTCTCTCTTTCACATGCCTATCAATCAACACGTAATCCAATAACGCTCTCTGGCCATCTCTCCTAATTACATAAGTATACTTGGCCATCTCTCCTAATTACATAAGTATACTTATGTTTTTTTTTTTTTTTTCTTTTTTGCTTTGTCGCTGTCTCCCGCGTTTGCGAGGCAGCGCAAGGAAACAGACGAAAGAAATGGCCCAACCCACCCCCATACTCATGCCTTGATTCAAATCCACTGACAGCATGTCAACCCCGGTATACCACATCGATCCAATTCACTCTATTCTTTGCCCTCCTTTCACCCTCCTGCATGTTCAGGCCCCGATCACACAAAATCTTTTTCACTCCATCTTTCCACCTCCAATTTGGTCTCCCTCTTCACCTCGTTCCCTCCACCTCCGACACATATATCCTCTTGGTCAATCTTTCCTCACTCATTCTCTCCATGTGACCAAACCATTTCAAAACACCCTCTTCTGCTCTCTCAACCACGCTCTTTTTATTTCCACACATCTCTCTTACCCTTACATTACTTACTCGATCAAACCACCTCACACCACACATTGTCCTCAAACATCTAATTTCCAGCACATCCATCCTCCTGCGCACAACTCTATCCATAGTCCACGCCTCGCAACCATACAACATTGTTGGAACCACTATTCCTTCAAACATACCCATTTTTGCTTTCCGAGATAATGTTCTCGACTTCCACACATTCTTCAAGGCTCCCAGAATTTTCGCCCCCTCCCCCACCCTATGATCCGCTTCCATGGTTCCATCCGCTGCCAGATCCACTCCCAGATATCTAAAACACTTCACGTCCTCCAGTTTTTCTCCATTCAAACTCACCTCCCAATTCAATTGACCCTCAACCCTACTGTACCTAATAACCTTACTCTTATTCACATTTACTCTTAACTTTCTTCTTTCACACACTTTACCAAACTCAGTCACCAGCTTCTGCAGTTTCTTACATGAATCAGCCACCAGCGCTGTATCATCAGCGAACAACAACTGACTCACTTCCCAAGCTCTCTCATCCCCAACAGACTTCATACTTGCCCCTCTTTCCAAAACTCTTGCATTCACCTCCCTAACAACCCCATCCATAAACAAATTAAACAACCATGGAGACATCACACACCCCTGCCGCAAACCTACATTCACTGAGAACCAATCACTTTCCTCTCTTCCTACACGTACACATGCCTTACATCCTCGATAAAAACTTTTCACTGCTTCTAACAACTTGCCTCCCACACCATATATTCTTAATACCTTCCACAGAGCATCTCTATCAACTCTATCATATGCCTTCTCCAGATCCATAAATGCTACATACAAATCCATTTGCTTTTCTAAGTATTTCTCACATACATTCTTCAAAGCAAACACCTGATCCACACATCCTCTACCACTTCTGAAAACACACTGCTCTTCCCCAATCTGATGCTCTGTACATGCCTTCACCCTCTCAATCAATACCCTCCCATATAATTTACCAGGAATACTCAACAAACTTATACCTCTGTAATTTGAGCACTCACTCTTATCCCCTTTGCCTTTATACAATGGCACTATGCACGCATTCCGCCAATCCTCAGGCACCTCACCATGAGTCATACATACATTAAATAGCCTTACCAACCAGTCAACAATACAGTCACCCCCTTTTTTAATAAATTCCACTGCAATACCATCCAAACCTGCTGCCTTGCTGGCTTTCACCTTCCGCAAAGCTTTTACTACCTCTTCTCTGTTTACCAACTCATTTTCCCTAACCCTCGCACTTTGCACACCACCTCGACCAAAACACCCTATATCTGCCACTCTATCATCAAACACATTCAACAAACCTTCAAAATACTCACTCCATCTCCTTCTCACATCACCACTACTTGTTATCACCTCCCCATTTGCGCCCTTCACTGAAGTTCCCATTTGCTCCCTTGTCTTACGCACTTTATTTACCTCCTTCCAGAACATCTTTTTATTCTCCCTAAAATTTAATGATACTCTCTCACCCCAACTCTCATTTGCCCTTTTTTTCACCTCTTCCACCTTTCTCTTGACCTCCTGTCTCTTTCTTTTATACGTCTCCCACTCAATTTCATTTTTTCCCTGCAAAAATCATCCAAATGCCTCTCTCTTCTCTTTCACTAATACTCTTACTTCTTCATCCCACCACTCACTACCCTTTGTAATCAACCCACCTCCCACTCTTCTCATGCCACAAGCATCTTTTGCGCAATCCATCACTGATTCCCTAAATACATCCCATTCCTCCCCCGCTCCCCTTACTTCCATTGTTCTCACCTTTTTCCATTCTGTACTCAGTCTCTCCTGGTACTTCCTCACACAAGTCTCCTTCCCAAGCTCACTTACTCTCACCACCCTCTTCACCCCAACATTCTCTCTTCTTTTCTGAAAACCCATACAAATCTTCACCTTAGCCTCCACAAGATAATGTTCAGACATCCCTCCAGTTGCACCTCTCAGCACATTAACATCCAAAAGTCTCTCTTTCGCGCGCCTGTCAATTAACACGTAATCCAATAACGCTCTCTGGCCATCTCTCCTACTTACATAAGTATACTTATGTATATCTCGCTTTTTAAACCAGGTATTCCCAATCATCAGTCCTTTTTCAGCACATAAATCTACAAGCTCTTCACCATTTCCATTTACAACACTGAACACCCCATGTATACCAATTATTCCCTCAACTGCCACATTACTCACCTTTGCATTCAAATCACCCAACACTATAACCCGGTCTCGTGCATCAAAACCACTAACACACTCATTCAGCTGCTCCCAAAACACTTGCCTCTCATGATCTTTCTTCTCATGCCCAGGTGCATATGCACCAATAATCACCCATCTCTCTCCATCAACTTTCAGTTTTACCCATATTAATCGAGAATTTACTTTCTTACATTCTATCACATACTTCCACAACTCCTGTTTCAGGAGTACTGCTACTCCTTCCCTTGCTCTTGTCCTCTCACTAACCCCTGACTTTACTCCCAAGACATTCCCAAACCACTCTTCCCCTTTACCCTTGAGCTTCGTTTCACTCAGAGCCAAAACATCCAGGTTCCTTTCCTCAAACATACTACCTATCTCTCCTTTTTTCACATCTTGGTTATATCCACACACATTTAGGCACCCCAATCTGAGCCTTCGAGGAGGATGAGCACTCCCCGCGTGACTCCTTCTTCTGTTTCCCATTTTAGAAAGTTAAAAAAAAAAAAAAAAAAAATACAAGGAGGGGAGGATTTCCGGCCCCCCGCTCCCGTCCCCTCCAGTCGCTTTCTACGACACGCAAGGTATACTTATGTATATCTCTCTTTTTAAACCAGGTATTCCCAATCACCTGTCCATTTTCAGCACACAAATCTACAAGCTCTTCACCATTTCCATTTATAACACTGAACATCCCATGTACATCAATTATACCCTGAACTGCCACATTACTTGCCTTTACATTCAAATCACCCATCACTATAACTCGGTCTCGTGCACTCACTCAGCTGCTCCCAAAACACTTGCCTCTCATAATCTTTCTTCTCATGACCAGGTGCATATCAATCCAGAGTTTACTTTCTTACACTGTATCACATACTCCTACAACTCCTGCTTCAGGAGTAGTGCTACTCCTTCCTTTGCTCTTGTCCCCTCACCAACCCCTGACTTTACTCCCAAGACATTCGCAAACTACTCTTCCCCTTTACCCTTGAGCTTCGTTTCACTCAGAGCCAAAACATTCAGGTTCCTTTCCTCAAACATACTACCTATCTCTCCTTTTTTCTCATACTGCATGAATATCCTTTAAAAGCATAATATTTCAAAACTTTTGGTTCACTGAGGTTGGCAACACTTTGGACATTCAATATGAGTCCTAAGATTTTTCCACTCACAACAGTTATTAAACTCTTCAGAACTGGCACAATCAGAATTTATACCCCTAAAGATATATCATTCTGGGAGTTCCTTCACACTTCTCCCCTACTCTTTTACTTACTTGTACAAAAGTGACCTTCTGGAATGTAGGTCCCTCTAAAATCCTGAATATAAGTTTACAGTCGAGGGAGCTTTTCTCCTCTGAAGGAGTGTGTGTGTGTGTGTGTGTGTGTGTGTGTGTGTGTGTGTGTGTGTGTGTGTGTGTGGGGCTTCTATTTGCAAGTTAGAGGGAGAAAATTTTACTCACATTGCACCATCCCTTAATCTTAAGGATGTATCAAGGCTCTACTTCACACACTAACATATGATCTTTCCACTCCCAACTGTTACTAAACTCCTGAAACTGGCACAATCAGAATGTATATCCCTAAAGACATATCATTCTGGGAGTCTCTTCACAGCCCTCCAGTCCTTTTACTTACTTGTACAAAACTGATCTGCTGGAATGTAGGTCCCTCTAAAATCTTGAATATAAGTTTGCAGTCAAGGAAGCTCTTCTACTTGCAAATTAGAGGGAGAAAGTTTCACTCACATTGCACCATCCCTTAACCTTATATATGTATCAAGTCTTTACTACACACATGCACTCCAGCCTATGTCTGGTGCCCATTTATCAATCAGCCCCAAGGGGAAAATGAACACCTGAGTTTGGTGTGGGCTGACAACCATCCCCTGGATTCAAACCCATGTGGGTCCAATCCTGGCTTGGCCCAATCTAATTTATGGTCAGTAACATTAACACCACACTATGGAAGTCCATGTGTAATTACCTACACAGAAGTCCCTTACCAACCACTGGGGTTATGTTCCTGCATGACTCAGTGGTTGGCAAGGTAAAGGGCTCAAGGAAATTGGGGGTTAGTGGAGCAATCCTTGAACTATGTACCTTAAGTCCCATAATGAACATTTGAGGAATAAAAATAAGCATGTTTTACTTCAAAAACAATATGATTATTCCCTGAAAGAACAAAGAAATAAAGATCAAAACTCTAAAGTAGTAGTATGATGACTTTACGTCACCAATGATGCCAAGCATCTGTATTCTCACAAAGCGACCAGCCAGCTATGTTGCACAAAGGCTACCTTCACACACACCCTCACAACATTTCCTGGTTTTGACACTCCTCATGCGTTTCCCTAGAAATGGTGATTTACCTGGCTGAGCCACAAGCAGCCTGCAGCCACTTGACACTCATCCAATGAATGGATAAAATTTTGGCAATGGAAAACCATGGATCAAAATGTGATGCCTTGGTCGGAAAAATGATTGGCAAAACCATGGTAGGCAAGGGAACTCTGTTTATTTGAATTTCTTTCTCTCTCTCTCTCTCTCTCCACTTGGTCTACCATGTTTGATGAATCCTGTCTTGCTTTTAAGTTTTTGCCTGCCTAAGTAACTCCTGGCAAGATGCTACCACAGCACACATAATAGGTAGGGGACATCCTCTTGTCTTGATTATAGCCACCAATTTGTCTTTAGGTATTGAAGTTGCATCTGGCAATTTCATAGCCTCTAATAATCTTTTAATCACCACTACTTCTTTCTCTCCCTTTTCCTTTCTTGCTGTTGTCCATCACTTTACGTGTAAGTGCAATGGTTTTGTTTTATCAACCTCTGTGTTTATGGCCTTCTCTAAAACCTACCTTTTTTGCTAACAAGCAATGATCTAGCATACTCTGCTCTTTTCTCAACTTATCATTTACTGTGCCATAAACTTTCCTGACTGATCCCTCCTCAACAGTGGATATTATCATTTCCCTGGGCTCCTCTGTTCCACTGAGGAGTCCCAGAAACTACTCCTTTTCCCCCTTCCAGCCCAATATAGCTTGTGTTCTGGACAATCCTCTTAGTCAACATTTTTCAGTACATCTAGAACAGTTCCTTTCAACTTTTCCTATTCTTTAATCATTCTACCTTCTTTTCCTTTTGTTATGTACCCTCTGATCTCCTTCACCTAATGTGAGTCTGTGTTCATGATCTTTTACTCAATTCTTTAATTCTTACAGTTCCTCTCTTATTTCATGACACCCTTTATGATTGTTGACTTTATTCCTAGGCTGTTAACTTCAAAACTTGCTTTTCATTAATTTCTCACAACTTCTGTGATGGCTCCTCCTTCATCTCTCTCTCTTGTCTCTTCCTTGCAGATCTTTTTATAACTGATCTGTCTTGGTACATCCCCTAATTCAACCCCAGTCATTTCTCGAAGTCAGTGTGGAATAAAAAGCTTACCTATGAACATACCTAAAATACTGGTGAGACTGTTTTTTTTTTCTAATCATGCATTCCATGAAGATGGGAAAGTGGCAACTGGGGTTAAGGAGGTAAGGACAGGCTCACTGTTCTCACATACACTAGCACTGTCTGCAAGCAAGTTCAAATGACTAATAACTGGCAAGTATGCTCACCCATGTGTTCTGAAAGGAGTAAAGTCTATTTCAGTTACTTATCACTGCATTACACATGCATGAATAAAGCAGGAACAGATCAATAAGTTGTGTGACCATCATCGTGTTGTGGAGGCTCAGGAGCATTGTCAAATGGCAGGGTTCCCAAAAACTGTAAATTGTTCTACTATTCAATAACTACTCTGCCCACCTGGATGCAGAAGCAGTAGTGATGCACAGTGTTTTCATATACATCTGTCCCAAAACTGCATCTCCCTGATTCAGCCCATGGATCAAGGAATTATTTGTAGTATGAAATGCTTATCCCTGGGGATAGGGGAGAAAGAATACTTCCCATGCATTCCTCACTTGTCGTAGGAGGTGACTAAAGGGGACAGAAGTGGGGAGCTGGAAACCCTCTCCTCCTTCTATTTTAACTTTCTAAATGGGGAAACAGAAAAAGGAGTCACGCGGGGAGTGCTCATCCTCCTTGAAGGCTCAGACTGGGGTGTCTGAATGTGTGTGGATGTAACCAAGATGAGAAAAAAGGAGAGACAGGTAGTATGTTTGAGGAAAGGAACCTAGATGTTTTGGCATTGAGTGAAATGAAGCTCAAGGGTAAAGGGGAAGAGTGGTTTGGGAATGTCTTGGGAGTAAAGTCAGGGGTTAGTGAGAGGACAAGAGAAAGGGAAGGAGTAGAACTACTGAAACAGGATTGGTGGAGTATGTGATAATGTAAGAAAGTAAACTCTAGATTGATATGGGTAAAACTGAAAGTGGATGGAGAGAGATGGGTGATTATTGGTGCATATGCACCTGGGCATGAGAAGAAAGATCATGAGAGGCAAATGTTTTGGGAGCACCTGAGTGAGTGTGTTAGTAGTTTTGATGCACGAGACCGGGTTATAGTGATGGGTGACTAATGAGTAATGTGGCAGTTGAGGGAAAAATTGGTGTACATGGGGTGTTTAGTGTTGTAAATGGAAATGGTGAAGAGCTTGTAGATTTATGTGCTGAAAAAGGATTGGTGATTGGGAATACCTGGTTTAAAAAGCGAGATATACATAAATATACATATGTAAGTAGGAGGGATGGCAAGAGAGTGTTATTGGATTACGTGTTAATTGACAGGCACGCGAAAGAGAGACTTTTGCATGTTAATGTGCTGAGAGGTGCAACTGGAGGGATGTCTGATAATTATCTTGTGGAGGCAAAGGTGAAGATTTGTAGAGGTTTTCAGAAAAGAAGAGAGAATGTTGGGGTGAAAAGAGTGGTGAGAGTAAGTGAGCTTGGGAAGGAGACGTGTGAGGAAGTACCAGGAGAGACTCAGTACAGAATGGTAAAAGGTGAGGACATAAGGGGAGTGGGGGAGGAATGGGATGTATCTAGGGAAGCAGTGATGGCTTGCGCAAAAGATGCTTGTGGCATGAGAAGCTTGGGAGGTGGGCAGATTAGAAAGGGTAGTGAGTGGAGGGATGAAGAAGTAAGATTCCTAGTGAAAGAGAAGAGAGAGGCATTTGGACATTTTTTGCAAGGAAATAATGCAAATGACTGGGAGATGTATAAAAGAAAGAGGCAGGAGGTCAAGAGAAAGGTGCAAGAGGTGAAAAAGAGGGCAAATGAGAGTTGGGGTGAGAGAGTATCATCAAATTTTAGGGAGAATAAAAAAATGTTTTGGAAGAAGGTAAATAAAGTGCGTAAGACAAGGGAACAAATGGGAACTTCAGTGAAAGGAAATGATAAGGAGATGATGATAAGTAGTGGTGATGTGAGAAGGAGATGGAGTGAGTATTTTAAGGGTTTGTTGAATGTGTTTGATGATAGAGTGGTAGATATAAGGTGTTTTGGTAGAGGTGGTGTGCATAGTGAGAAGGTTAGGGAAAATTATTTGGTAAACAGAGAAGAGGTGGTAAAAGCTTTGCGGAAAATGAAAGCCGGCAAGGCAGCAGGTTTGGATGGTATTGCAGTGGAATTTATTATTGTTGGCTGGTTGGTAAGGTTGTTCAATGTATGTATGTCTCATGGTGAGGTGCCTGAGGATTGGCGGAAAGCTTGCATAGTGCCATTGTACAAAGGCAAAGGGGATAAAAGTGAGTGCTCAAATTACAGAAGTATAAGTTTGTTGAGTATTCCTGGGAAATTATATGGGAGGGTATTGATTGAGAGGGTGAAGACATGTACAGAGCATCAGATTGAGGAACAGCAGTGTGGTTTCAGAATTAGTAGAGGATGTGTGGATCAGGTGTTTGCTTTGAAGAATGTATGTGAAAAATACTTAGAAAAGCAAATGGATTTGTATGTAGCATTTATGGATCTGGAGAAGGCATATGATAGAGTTGATAGAGATGCTCTGTGGAAGGAATTAAGAATATATGGTGTGGGAGGCAAGTTGTGAGAAGCAGTGAAAAGTTTTTATCGAGGATGTAAGGCATGAGTGCGTGTGGGAAGAGAGGAAGGTGATTGGTTCTCAGTGAATGTAGGTTTGCGGCAGGGGTGTGTGATGTCTCCATGGTTGTCTAATTTGTTTATGGATGGGGTTGTTAGGGAGGTGAATGCAAGAGTTTTGAAAAGAGAGGCAAGTATGCAGTCTGTTGTTCGCTGATGGTACAGCGCTAGTGGCTGATCCATGTGAGAAACTGCAGAAGCTGGTGACTGAGTTTGGTAAAGTGTGTGAAAGAAGAAAGCTGAGAGTAAATGTGAATAAGAGCAAGGTTATTAGGTACAGCAGGGTTGAGGAACAAGTAAATTGGGAGGTAACTTTGAATGGAGAAAAACTGGAGGAAGTGTAGTGTTTCAGATATCTGGGAGTGGATTTGGCAGCGGATGGAACCATGGAAGCGGAAGTGAATCATAGGGTGGGGGAGGGAGCGAAAGTTCTGGGAGCGTTGAAGTATGTGTGGAAGTCAAGAACATTATCTCAGAAAGCAAAAATGGGTATGTTTGAAGGAATAGTGGTTCCAACAATGTCATATGGTTGTGAGGTGTGGGCTATGGATAGAGTTGTGCAGAGGAGAGTGGATGTGCTGGAAATGAGATGTTTGAGGACAATATGTGGTGTGAGGTGGTTTGATAGAGTAAGTAATAATAGGGTAAGAGAAATGTGTGGTAATAAAAAGAGTGTGGTTGAAAGAGCAGAAGAGGGTGTTTTGAAATGGTTTGGTCACATGGAGAGAATGAGTGAGGAGAGATTGACAAAGAGGATATGTGTGTCAGAGGTGGAGGGAACGAGGAGAAGTGGGAGACCAAACTGGAGGTGGAAAGATGGAGTGAAAAAGATTTTGAGTGATCAGGGCCTGAACATGCTGGAGGGTGAAAGGCGTGCAAGGAATAGAGTGAATTGGAACGATGTGGTATTCCGGGGTCAATGTGCTGTCAATGGACTGAACCAGGGCATGTGAAGCATCTGGGGTAAACCATGGAAAGTTCTGTGGGGCCTGGATGTGGAAAGGGAGGTGTGGTTTTGGTGCATTATTACATGACAGCTAGAGAATGAGTGTGAACAAATGTGGCCTTTATTGTCTTTTCCTAGCACTACCCCACGCACATGATGGGGGAGGGGGTTGTTATTTCATGTGTGGCGGGGTGGCGATGGGAAAGAATAAAAGCAGACAGTAAGAATTATGTACATGTGTATATATGTATATGTCTGTGTGTGTATATATATGTATACGTTGAGATGTATAGGTACATATATTTGCGTGTGTGGACGTGTATGTATATACATGTGTATGTGGGTGGGTTGGGCCATTCCTTCGTCTGTTTCCTTGCGCTACCTTGCTAATGCGGGAGACAGCGACAAAGCAAAATAACAAATAAATAAATGAAGTGCTTCCAAAGGAATCATTTCTGGTCTCAATTGGTAAGTTAATACCTGTTGCAGGTGAAAATGACTTTCAGAAAGCAGTTCACTATCAAGGATAATATCTGGGCATGGCACAGTCATGGGATGCAGTGACACTGACTATACAGAAGAATGTTTGCCATAACCTATGCCATGTTTGATGAGTGAGAATACCAAAGATATTGAATGGCTTATCATTTCTTGTGAGAAATCTCAGGCAAAAGAACTGTTAGGGTACTCTTAGGGGATGGATACCAATACAGAGGTGACCCACAACTTGTCTAAGGATGTTACCATTAACAGGATGCATTATAATAGTCAAGTGCCTGAGGTGTGTCAGATGACAAAGAAACCATTTCATTGGTGATGAAGCTCCCTCAAAAGAACACTGATGAGAGTGATACTAATAGTGAAATTTGTCACTATGTTGGTTTTCTCACAACTGCAATCAGATGAAGCCTACCTGACTGAGATGCAGTGTTCCCAACTCACTGAAAATAGGAGATTCGAACAGGCACTGCCCAGATCCAGTTTGCCCAGTGCTGAAAACTTGTCTGGACTGATTTCATACAAAGTGGATAATGAGTGTGGTCGTTCCAAAATCATAGATTAGAAAAAATAGCCCTTTCACTACTTTGTGTAAAAGAGTCCCTCAATAATTTCACAGCAGAGGGACATAATGGTACAAATTATGACTTTCTGAATTAAACAGGTCATTCTGACCCTAATGTTAGACAGATCTGACATGAAGTTATGTTATACAATGCTTCTGGCTGACCAACTAATTAGGTAACACTATTGGTCTGATTAACCATTTGAACAAGAATTTGCTGCCCAACAGAATAAGAAAGTGAATACAAATTTACTATTGTTAGCATGGTAACTATCTGGTTCATACACAAACACAGTGATGGAGGAAGAATATTTTCCACTAGATCCTTCGCAAATCTTTGAAAATTCCCATCTGGTTTACTAGTTTCTTCAAGGATAAACAAAATGTTCAAAATACTTACCAGCCTGGTTATACAAGGATAAACAAAATGTTCAAAATACTTACCAGCCTGGTTATACATTGTTATTGCTTCATTGTACATGCCACCCTTAATATAAAACTTTTCTGCCTTCTTGAGATCATTCAGTGAAGCAAAATGATTACCCAACTTCATCAAGTGTGGCTGCAGGGCTTCATCATCATCTATGACCTGAAAAACAAAGTCATTTACACCAGGTCCAAGGTGAAAGAATGACTAAAGTATCATATATAAATTTCTTTATACTGCAAAAAAATAAATCGATAATCTACTATGCTACTAACATTTGATTACTAATCCATCATGTATTAACCAATGAAAATCAATCATTTTGAAGCTAAAGTTTCAGAATTTGCTATCAAGTCTTCAATGCAAATCTGTGGGGGTTGACCACGGTACTTGATGAAGATACTCTACCGATCCAAATTTTTAAAAGGCATGGGCTGACCATAACATATTCTTCTGTCCTGCTGATGCAACCCACCAAAACTTAATAATTCTGTCTCCATCAGACTGAGGAAACACAAACAGGTTTTACTGTTTCAATTTCTACTGGCAATCAGTCAATATTCCTTTAGTTTTAGGGCAATCTTGAAGTCTGGAGAGTATGTACTTTGGTCCAGTCAATAAAGTAATCTGGGGAGTAGGTACCAGGGACTAATATGCACAAGTTTATTTTGTTTCTCTTTAAATGAATTCTCCATTCTCATTTAATGGGGTTAATGATCAAATATCATTCTCTTTAAAGATGTGTAACAATACTCAGTGAAAATTATCATAATTACTTCACAATATGGATGAAAGAGAAACCTACACATGCAAAAATAAATATCAACATCTTTAGTTTATCCCTGAGGATAGGGGAGAAAGAATACTTCCCACGCATTCCTCACGTGTCGTAGAAGGTGACTAAAGGGGACGGGAATGGGGGGCTAGAAACCCTCCCCTCCTTGTGTTTCAACTTTCTAAAAGGGTGTTTTGGTCGAGGTGGTGTGCAAAGTGAGAGGGTTAGGGAGAATGATTTGGAAAACAGAAAAGAGGTAGTAAAAGCTTTGCAGAAGATGAAAGCTGGCGAGGCAGTGGGTTTGGATGGTACTGCAGTGGAATTTATTAAAAAAGGGGGTGACTGTAATGTTGACTGGTTGGTAAGGTTATTTAATGTATGTATGACTCATGGTGAGGTGCCTGAGAATTGGCGGAATGCATGCATAGTGCCATTGTACAAAGGCAAAGGGGATAAGAGTGAGTGCTCAAATTACAGAGGTATAAGTTTGTTGAGTATTCCTGGAAAATTATATGGGAGGGTACTGATTGAGAGGGTGAAGGCATGTACAGAGCATCAGACTGGGGAAGAGTAGCGTGGTTTCAAAAGTGGTAGAGGATATGTTGATCAGGTGTTTGCTTTGAAGAATGTATGTGAGAAACAATTAGAAAAGCAAATGGATTTGTATGCAGCATTCATGGATCTGGAGAAGGCATATGATAGAGCTGACAGAGATGCTCTGTGGAAGGTATTGAGAATATATGGTATGGGAGGAAAGTTGTTAGAAGTGGTGAAAAGTTTTTATTGAGGATGTAAGGCATGTGAACGAGTAGGAAGAGAGGAAAGTGATTGGTTCTCAGTGAATGTCAGTTTGTGGCAGGGGTGCATAATGTCTCCATGGTTGTTTAATTTGTTTATGGATGGGGTTGTTAGGGAGGTGAATGCAAGAGTTTTGGAGAGAGGGGCAAGTATGCAGTCTGTTGTGGATGAGAGAGCTTGGGAAGTGAATCAGTTGTTGTTCGCTGATGATACAGTGCTGGTGGCTGATTCGTGTGAGAAACTGCAGAAGCTGGTGACTGAGTTTGGTAAAGTGTGTGAAAGAAGAAAGCTGAGAGTAAATGTGAATAAGAGCAAGGTTAAATATTAGGTTCAGTAGGGTAGAGAGACAAGTCAATTGGGAGGTGCCTTTGAATGGAGAAAAACTGGAGGAAGTGAAGTGTTTTAGATATCTGGGAGCAGATTTGGCAGTGGATGGAACCAGAGAAGCGGAAGTGAATCATAGGGTGGGGAGGGGGCAAAAGTTCTGGGAGCGTTGAAGAATGTGTGGAAGGTGAGAACATTATTTCAGAAAGCAAAAATGGGTATATTTGAAGGAATAGTGGTTCCAACAATGTTATATGGTTGCAAGGTGTGGGCTATAGGTAGAGTTGTGCGGAGGATGGTGGATGTGTTGGAAATGAGATGTTTGAAGACATTATGTGGTGTGGGGTGGTTTGATCGAGTAAGTAATGAAAGGGTAAGAGAGATGTGTGGTAGTAAAAAGAGTGTGGTTGAGAGAGCAGAAGAGGGTGTTTTGAAATGATTTGGTCACATGGAGAGAATGAGTGAAGAAAGACTGACAAAGAGTATATATGTGTCAGAGGTGGAGGGAATGAGAAGTGGGAGACCAAATTGGAGATGGAAAGATGGAGTGAAAAAGATTTTGAGCGATCAGGGCCTGAACATGCAGGAGGGTGAAAGGCGTGCAAGGAATAGAGTGAATTGGAACAATGTGGTATACCGGGGTCAATGTGCTGTCAATGGACTGAACCAGGGCATGTGAAGCATCTCGGGTAAACCATGGAAAGTTCTGTGGGGCCTGGATGTGGAAAGGGAGCTGTGGTTTCGGTGCATTATACATGACAGCTAGAGACTGAGTGTGAATGAATGTGGCGTTTGTTGTCTTTTCCTAGTGCTACCTTGCACACATGCAGGGGGAGGGGGTTGTCATTTCATGTATAGCGGGGTGGTGACGGGAATGAATAAGGGCTGATATATATATATATATAGGGATATATATAAATATATATCCCTGGGGATAGGGGAGAAAGAATACTTCCCACGTATTCCCTGCGTGTCGTAGAAGGCGACTAAAAGGGGAGGGAGCGGGGGGCTGGAAATCCTCCCCTCTCAATTTTTTTTTAATTTTCCAAAAGAAGGAACAGAGAAGGGGGCCAGGTGAGGATATTCCCTCAATGGCCTAGTCCTCTGTTCTTAACGCTACCTCGCTAACGCGGGAAATGGCGAATAGTTTGAAAAAAAAAAAAAAAAAAAAATATATATATATATATATATATATATATATATATATATATATATTGTTAGAAGCAGTGAAAAGTCCTTATCGAGGATGCAAGGCACGTGCACGTGCAGGAAGAGAGGAAAGTGATAGGTTCCCAGTGAATGCAGGTCTGCGGCAGGGGTGCGCGATGTCTCCATGGTTGCTCAATTTATATATATATATAAATATATATAAACCCTCCCCTTCTTGTATCTTAACTTTCTAAAAGGGGAAACAGAAGGAATCACGCAGGGAGTGCTCACCCTCCTCGAAGGCTCAGATTGGGGTGTCTAAATGTGTGTGGATGTAATCATGATAAGAAAAAAGGAGAGACAGGTAGTATGTTTGAGGAAAGGAACCTGGATGTTTTGGCTCTGAGTGAAACGAAGCTCAAAGATAAAGGGGAAGAGTGGTTTGGGAATGTCTTGGGAGTAAAGTCAGGGGTTAGTGAGAGGACAAGAGCAAGGGAAGGAGTAGCACTACCCCTGAAACAGGAGTGGTGGGAGTATGTGATGGAGTGTAAGAAAGTAAACCCTAGATTGATATGGGTAAAACTGAAAGTGGAAGGAGAGAGATGGGTGATTATTGGTGTATATGCACCTGGGCATGAGAAGAAAGATCATGAGAGGCAAGTGTTTTGGGAGCAGATGAGTGTGTTAGTAGCTTTGATGCACAAGACCCGGTTATAGTGATGGGAGATTTAAATGCAAAGGTGAGTAATGTGGCAGTTGAGGGAATAATTGGTGTACTTGGGGTGTTCAGTGTTGTAAATGGATATGGTGAAGAGCTTGCAGATTAATGTGCTGAAAAAGGACTGGTTTAAAAAGAAAGATATACATAAGTATAAATATGTAAGTAGGAGAGATGGCCAGAAAGTGTTACTGGATTACATGTAAATTGATAGGCACGCAAAAGGGAGACTTTTGGATGTTAACGTGCTGAGAGGTGCAACTGGAGGGATGTCTGATCATTATCTTGTGGAGGTGAAGGTGAAGATTTGTAGAGGTTTTCAGAAAAGAAGAGAGAATGTGGGGGTGAAGACAGTGTTGAGAGTAAGTGAGCTTGGGAAGGAGACTTGTGTGAGGATGTACCAGGAGAGACTGAGTACAGAATGGAAAAAGGTGAGAACAAAGGACGTAAGGGGAGTGGGGGAGGAACAGGATTGTATCTAGGGAAGCTGTGATGTCTTGCGCAAAAGATGCTTGTGGCATGAGAAACGTGGAAGGTGGGCACATTAGAAAGGGTAGTGAGTGGTGGGACGAAGAGAGAAGAGAGAGGCATTTGGACAATTTTTGCAGGGAAATAATGCAAATGACTGGGAGATGTATAAAAGAAAGAGGCAGGAGGTCAAGAGAAAGGTGCAAGAGGTAAAAAAAAGATAGCAAATGAGAGTTGGGGTGAGAGAGTATCATTAAATTTTAGGGGGAATAAAAAGATGTTTTGGAAGGAGGTAAAGTGCGTAAGACAAGGGAACAAATGGGAACATCAGTGAAGGGGGCTAATGGGGAGGTGATAACAAGTAGTGGTGATGTGAGAAGGAGATGGAGTGAGTATTTTGAAGGTTTGTTGAATGTGGTTCATGATAGAGTGGCAGATATAGGGTGTTTTGGTTGAGGTGGTGTCCAAGTGAGAGGGTTAGGGAGAATGATTTGGCAAGCAAAGGAGAGGTAGTAAAAGCTTCGCGGAAGACGAAAGCTGGCAAGCCAGCAAGTTGGGATGGTATTGCAGTGGAATTTATTAAAAAAGGGGGTGACTGTACTGTTGACTGGTTGGTAAGGTTATTTAATGTATGTATGACTCATGGTGAGGTGCCTGAGGATTGGCAGAATGCTTGCATAGTGCCACTGTACAAAGACAAAGGGGATAAAAGTGAGTGCTCAAATTACAGAGGTATAAGTCTGTTGAGTATTCCTGGGAAATAATATGGGAGGGTATTGACTGAGAGGGTGAAAGCATGTACAGAGCATCAGATTGGAGAAGAGCAGTGTGGTTTCAGAAGTGGTAGAGGATGTGTGGATCAGGTGTTTGCTTTGAAGAATGTATGTGAGAAATACTTAGAAAAGCAAATGGATTTGTATGGAGGATTTATGGATCTGGAGAAGGAATATGATAGAGTTGACAGAGATGCTCTTTGGAAGGTATTAAGAACAAATAGTGTGGAAGGCAAGTTGCTAGAAGCAGTGAAAAGTTTTTATTAAGGATATAGGGCATGTGTACTGGTAGGAAGAGAGGAAAGTGATTAGTTCTCAGTGAATGTCGGTTTGTGGCAGGGGTGCAAGATGTCTCCATGGTTGTTTAATTTGTTTATGGATGGAGTTGTTAGGGAGGTGAATGCAAGAGTTTTGGAGTGAGAGGCAAGTATGCAGTCTATTGTGGATGAGAGGACTTGGGAAGTGAGTCAGTTGTTGTTCGCTGATGATACAGTGCTGGTGGCTGATTCGTGTGAGAAACTGCAGAAGCTGGTGACTGAGTTTGGTAAAGTGTGTGAAAGAAGAAAGCTGAGAGTTAATGTGAATAAGAGCAAGGTTATTAGGTTCAGTAGGGACAAGTCATTTGGGGGGTAAGTTTGAATGGAGAAAAACTGGAGGAAGTGAAGTGTTTTAAATATCTGGGAGTGGACTTGGCAGTGGATGGAACTATGGAAGTGGAAGTGAGTCACAGGGTGGGGGAGGGGGTGAAAGTTCTGGGAGCAGTGGAAAATGTGTGGAAGGCGAGAACATTATCTCGGAAAGCAATGGGTATGTTTGAAGGAATAGTAGTTCCAACAATGTTATATGGTTGCGAGGCATGGGCTATAGATAGAGTTGTGTGGAGGAGGGTGGATGTATTGGAAATGAGATTTGTGAGGACAATATGTGGTGTGAGGTGGTTTGATTGAGTAAGTAATGAAAGGGCAAGAGAGATGTGTGGTAATAAAAAGAGTGTGTTTGAGAGAGCAGAAGAGGGTGTTTTGAAATGGTTTGGTCACATGGAGAGAACAAGTGAGGAAAGATTGACAAAGAGGATATATGTGTCAGAGGTGGAGGGGACGAGGAGAAGTGGGAGACCAAATTGGAGGTGGAAGGATGGAGTGAAAATGATTTTGAGTGATCAGGGCCTGAAGATGCAGGAGGGTGAAAAGTGTGCAAGGAATTCATTCTAAATTGGAATGATGTTGTATACCGAGGTCGACATTCTGTCAATGGATTCAACCAGGGCATGTGAAGCATCTGGGTAAACCATGGAAAGGTCTGTGGGGCATGGATGTGTAAAGAGAGCTGTGGTTTTATTATTATTTTTATCATAACTAAAAGCACTGTTACAGAAGTAGCAATCATGTTAACACCTAGCCCAAATGGAATAAGAAGATGCCCAAAAAGTAGCACACAGCAGATTAAAAATCTAAGTAGCGTGTAGCCTTCATAAGTAGCCCAATCCCCTACTTTTCACCCAATCTGGCAACCCTGCGGGGGTGAGCAAGTCAGCCATATGCAGCCTCATTGCAAAAGCCAAGAATACCCCACAAGATGAAGTTCCACCTCATAAATTTGTATCAGGGCATCCCAGAAAGACTTCAGCATCTACTGACAAGCTTATAAAGAAGCAAGTATTGATAAATCCATATATCACAGCATGACATTTGAAGAAAGGTTTATCCCATCCTACACGGAAGTGTTGCTGAATGCACCATTTAAGAGTGCTGCCAAAAACACTTGATCTGCCTCTTCGTTCCCAGATCAGAGAACCCCTAATGACTCGCAAGATTCATGCTGCTCATCTCAGTTTTGCAAGGAGCTATAACCATTTCACTCTCGAGGACTGGAGGAGGGTCTTATGGTGTGATGAGTCAACTTTCCAGTGTGGTGCAGTACGGCATGGTAAGTTTAGTCATTCCTCACACATGAATCCCCTTGACCCCTGTTATATGCTAATGACTTAAACATCCAGACTCAGTCATGATTTGGGGTTGCTTCAGTGGAAAGTTAAGAAGCGGGTGACTTCATGTGCTTCCCAAGAACATCACAAAGAATGGAGACTGCTACAATGAAGCTCATCATAACCACTTGATGAAGTTCTATGATATCACAACTGTCACAGGGCAAAGAAGGTCATGAAATGGTTATCACACAAGCAGGTGAACATCCTTCAATGGCCTGGGAATTCTCCAGATCTGAATCCCATCAAAGAACTGTGGTATCACATGAAACTTAAACTTCAAAAAAGGACCACTTCTTCAATTTCTCGCCTTCTTGATGCCATCAGAGACATCTGGTTGAATGATAATGACCTTGATTACTGCAGAAACGTTACTGACTCCAAGCCACAACGCATACAAGCTGTTTTGAAGGCACTTGGTGGCCGCACTGAGTACTAGAATAAAGAAAATGAAAGTTATTGTTGTTTTTTACCCATTCTACAGACTTTCCATGGGTATTGTATGTGCAAGGCATGAGAATGTATTAAACAAATTTGGGAGAAAGCTTGTAATGAAAAGCAAAGTTTGTAAAATGTAGTGAAAGCACCTTAAACACTCACAAGAAATAATGGTGAAAGAGACTAAGTTTGTAGTCATATTTAATTATATAAGATGTACATCAAGTAAGAATGGATAGAACATAAATGCTGCAAGCATGTTATCCATGAGGTGAAGTGTTCCTTTATTCAAAGGAAGTGTGATAACCTCTTCATGTCATCCACAGATAGGCCTTTCTGGTCTTTAGCTAAGGGCGTCTCTAACAAATTCTGTCACTCTACCTTTCCATCACTTTTCTGTTCTGATGTACTATAGCTGTCTCTCCTGTAGACAAAACAATTCTCTTTGGTTCCTGTTTCTAATCTAACTCCATCTTGAATGACTAACATTCCTTCACCCACTAATGCTCCTCTTACTAATCCTATGCTTCTTCTCCAGACAAGCATGGCATCCATCCCTGTGTACTGAAAGAGTGTGCCTCAACTTGTATCTGTGCTTGCTCGTATGTTATGTTTCTGTTTAAAACCAAAACTTTTCCTTCTTGCAAAAAATGCATTGATACATCCCATTCCTATGAAGGGTGACCAAAGTTTTGACCCCTCTAACTATCGTCCTATTGCTTTGACATCTACCATTTCCAAAGTCTTTCAATCTCTCAACTCCCATAACCTTAACACCTTGAAAATCACAGTCTTCTCTCTGAACAACAATATGGTTTCCATAAGGCGAGATCTATGATGATATTCTTTCCTATCATACTAATGTCTAATCATCATCCCTGAAAATTTTGGGGAGTCATGTGTAGTTGCTCTTGACATATCTAAGGCTTTTGACAGGGTGTGGCATTAGGGTCTCATCTTTAAGCTCCCCTATTTTGGCTTCCCTCCATCACTTTGCTCCTTCATATCTAACTTCCTCTCTGGCCAATCTATCTCTGTGGCTGTTGATGGATCAGCCTCTCCCCTTTTCTCCATCATCAGTGGTGTCCCTCAAGGTTCTGTCCTGTCCCCTACACTTTTTCTCCTTTTTTTCAATGATTTCCTCTCCTCCACAAATAATCCTATGCACTCATTTGATGATGACTCAACACTAGATCCATCCACATCATTCCATTCTGCTCCCTCTCCTCTCACTTGATCTGCATCTCATCTTGACACAGCTTCCTCAATAAACTCAGACGGACAGGATATCTCAGTGGAATAGACAAAATCTTGTTCAGTTTAATAGCCCAAAGACCAAATTTCTTTCCATCTCTCTATTCAAAACTCCTAACAACTCTCGTCTCTCCTTTGATCATTCTATAATTCCACCTCTTGACTCAATGAACATACTTGGTATTACTGTAACATCCAACATTTCTTGGAGACCCCATATTACAGGAATAGTTAAGTCTGGCTCTAAGAAACTGGGTGTCCTGCTCAGATGTCGAAACTTCTCTTCTGAAAAGTTGTGCCATTTATACAAGGGACTGACTCGCCCTTGTATGGAGTAATGCTCTCACATTTGGGGTTGTTCTAGTTCTGTATGTTTGACAGAGTTGAATCAAAAGCGATCCAACTTTAAACTGTCCCAGGGTAACTTCCAAACTGGACCCCTTGCTCTACGCCACAATGTTGGTTCACTTTCCTTCTTCTATTTATTATCTATTTCATTATAATCTGCTGCTGTCTCCTGCATTAGCGAGGTAGCGCAAGGAAACAGACAAAAGAATGGCCCAGCCCACCAACATACACATGTATATAAATACACGCCCACACACACACATGTACATGTTCATACTTGCTGCCTTCATCCATTCCCGTCGCCACCCCACCACACGAGACAGAACCCCCCCCCACATGCACACGAGGTAGCACTAGGAAAAGACAACAAAGGCCACATTTGTTCACACTCAGTCTCTAGCTGTCATGTGTGATGCACCGAAACCACAGGCCCCACAAAACTTTCCATGGTTTACCCCAGACACTACACATGCCCTGGTTCAATCCACTGACAGCATGTCAACCCCAGTATAGCACATTGTTCCAATTCACTCTATTCCTTGCACGCCTTTCACCCTCCTTATGTTCAGGCCGCGATCGCTCATAATCTTTTTCACTCCATCCTTCCACTTCCAATTTGGTCTCCCACTTCTCCTCGTTCCCTCTACCTCTGACACATGTATCCTCTTTGTCAATCTTTCCTCACTCATTCTCTCCATATGACCAAACCATTTCAATACACCCTCTTCTGCTCTCTCAACCACCCTCTTTTTATTACCACACATCTCTCTTACCCTTTCATTACTTACTCAATCAAACCACCTCACACCACATATTGTCCTCAAACATCTCATTTCCAACACATCAACCCTTGCAACCATACAACATTGTTGGAACCACTATTCCCTCAAACATACCCATTTTTGCTCTCTGAGATATCCTTCTCGCCTTCCACACATTCTTCAACGCTCCCAGAACATTCGCCCCCTCCCCCACCCTGTGACTCACTTCTGCTTCCAGGGTTCCATCCACTGCCAAATCCACTCCCAGATATCTAAAATGCTTCACTTCCTCCAGTTTTTCTCCATTCAAACTTACCTCCTAAATGACTTGTCCCTCCACCCTACTGTACCTAATAACCTTGCCCTTATTCACATTTGCTCTCAGTTTTCTTCTTTCACACACTTTACCAAAATCAGTCACCACCTTCTGCAGTTTCTAACCCAAATCAGCCACCAGCACTGTATCATCAGTGAACAAACAAGTGACTCACTTCCCAAGCTCTCTCATCCCCAACAGACTTCATACTTGCCCCCTCTCTAAAATTTTTGCTTTCACCTCCCTAACAACCCCATCCATAAATAAATCAAACAACCATGGAGACATCACACACCCCTGCTGCAAACCAACATTCACTGGGAACCAAACACTTTCCTCTCTTCCTACTTGTACACATGCCTTGCATCCTTGATAAAAACTTTTCACTGCCTCTAGCAACTTACCTCCCACACCATATATCTTCCACAGAGCATCTCTATCAACTCTATCATATGCCTTCTCCAGATCCATAAATGCTACATACAAATCCATCTGTTTTTCTAAATATTTCTCACATACATTCTTCAAAGCAAACACCTGATCCACACATCCTCTACCACTTCTGAAACCACACTGCTCTTCCCCAATCTGATGCTCTGTACATGCCTTCACCCTCTCAATCAATACCCTCCCTCTTCTATAAGTATAATTTTGGTTTCTGCTCCTGAAAGCTAGCTGCTTGTGTGCCCCCATCACTAGTTAGACCATGCAATACTCAGGAAGCTGCTGCATCGCATGATTATTGTGTGGCCATCGGCAACTCAAGGGTGGGCCATTCTTTCCTTACACATTGAAGCCTAGGAACTCTCTACCTTCTCATGTTTTTCCCAATAACTATGACCTTGCACACTTCAAGAGGAATGTTGTGCTGGATCATATGTATATGAGTGAATTGGGTTATTTGTTGAAGAAACTTTTGATAAATTTGAAAACAAAGCAGGAGACCGTGCAGAACCTAGTGGATCTGAGCCGTAACTATCTCACTTTGACTACAGTACTGCACGTATATATCTTACCTCTATAATCTGGATTGCCTTCTTCCATTGTCTAGCAGTTATGGCAGCATCTAAGGCCTTGACAGTACGTCCTGCTTCTATGTAGTGACTAATAGCAGCATCTGCTTGTTTGTTGGTTACAAGCTGGTCTCCCCATTCTTCCTCCAAGTGGACAACATCTGTAACATTAAGAAGATAAATGAAAATGTCCTTGTTTAAAAAATGCATGTTATAAAACTGAAAATACCTATCTCTGAAAAGGTGCCTTGCAAGTTTTTTCCTTAGCTAAGACAAGATGGGAAACTGAAGCTGTTTCCTGCGGGATGTGGTGGCACCAGGGATGGATGGGCAAGCATGTATGAATTTGAGTGTAGAATGGCAAAAGGTGAGAGCAAATAAAGTGAGGGGAGTGGGTGAGGAATGGGAGGTATTTAGGAAAGCAGTGATAACAGGTAGCAATGGAGCGAGAAGATGGAATGAGTATTTTGAAGGACAGTATAATGTGTTTGATGATAGAGTGGCAGTGCTTTGGTCAGGATAGTGTGCGAAATGAGAGGATTGGGAAGAGTCATTAGGTGAAAAGAGAAGAGGTGGTGAATGAAATCCAGCAAGGCAGAGAGTGGATGGTATTGCAGTCAAATTTATTGAGAAAAGGGGTGAATGTGATGTTGATTGGTTGGTAAGGATACTCAGTGTATGTATGGATCATGGTGAAGTGCTTGAGGATTGGAAGAATGCATGTATGGTGCCAATGCACAAAGGCAAAGGGGATAAAGGTGAGTGTTATAACTACAGAGGCATACGTTTGCTAAGTCCTGGAAAATTGTATGGGAGGGTAAGGACTGAGAGGGTGAAGGCATGTACATAGCATAAGACTGGGGAGGAGCAATGTGGTTTCGGAAGTGGTAGAGGATGTGTGGATCATGTGTTTGCTTTGAAGAATGTGTAAGATAAATATTTAGAAAAACAGATAGATTTCTATGTGACATCTATGGATCTGGAGAAGGCATACAATAGGGATGATAGAGATGCTTTCAGGAAGGTCATAAGAGAATATGGTGTAGAAGGTAAGCTGCTATAAGCAGTGAAAAGTTTTTATCAAAGATGTAAGGCATGTCTACGAGTAGAAAGAAAGGAGAGTGATTGGTTCCCAGTCAAGGTCAGTCAATGGCAGGGGTGTGCAAGTCCTCATGGTTATTTAATCTGTTTATGGATGGGGTGGTTAGGGAGGTGTTAGGGAGGTGAATGCAAGAGTTTTGCAGACGGGCAAGTATGCAGTCCGTTAGGGATGAGAGGGCCTGGGAAGTGAGTCAGTTGTTGTTTGTCGATGATACAGCTCTACTGGCTGATTAGAGCAAGAAACTACTGGGGCAGATGACTGAGTTTGGAAAAAATGTGAAAGGAGAAAGGTGAGAGCAAATGTGAATAAGAGCAAGGTTATTAGGTTTAGTAGGGTTGATGGACAAGATAATTGGAATGAAAGTTTGAATGGAGAAAAATTGGAGGAATTCAAGTGTTTTAGACATCTGGAAGTGGACTTAACAGTGGATGGAACTATGGAAGCGGAAGTGAGTCAAAGGGTGGGTGACGGGGCAAAGGTTCTGGGAGCAATGAAGAATGTGTGGTAGGAAAGAAAGTTGTCTCGGAGAGCAAAAATGAGTATGTATGAAGGAATAGAAGTCCCAACAATGTTATGTGGTTGCAAGGCATGGGCTATAAGGTCACACAGAGGAAGGTGGAAGTATCGGAAATGAAATGTTTGAGGACAATATGTGGTGTTAGGTGCTTTGATCGAGTAAGTAATGAAAGGGGAAGAGAGATGTGTGGAAATAAAAAGAGTATGGTTAACAGAGCAGAAGAGGGTGCAATGAAATGGTTTGGACGTATGAAGAGAATGAGAGAAGAAAGATTGACAAAGAGCATTGAAAAATGTGTGGAAGGTGAGAGCATTATCTCGGAAAGCAAAAATGGGTACATTTGAAGTAATAGTGGTTCCAACAATGTTATATGGTTATGAGGTGTGGGCTATAGATATGGATGTGTGGAGGAGGGTGAATGTGTTGGAAATGAGGTGTTTAAGGACAATATGTGGTGTGAGGTGGTTTGATCGAGTAAGTAATGAAAGGGTAAGAGAGATGTATGGTAATAAAAAGAGTGTGGTTGAGAGAGCAGATGAGGGTGTTTTGAAATGGTTTGGTCACATGGAGAGAATGAGTGAGGAAAGATTGACAAAGAGGATATATGTGCGAGAGGTGGAGGGAACGAGAAGTGGGAGACCAAACTGGAGGTGGAAGGAGGGAGGGAAAAAGATTTTCAGCAATTGAGACCTGAACATGCAGGAGGGTGAAAGAGGTGCAAGGAATAGAGTGAATTGGAACGATGTGGTATACTGGGGTTGACATGCTGTCAATGGATTGAACCAGAGCAAGTGAAGTGTCTGGGGTAAACCATGGAAAATTTTGTGGGGCATGGAAGTGGAAAGGGAGCTGTGGTTTCAGTGCATTATACATGACAGATAGAGACTGAGTGTGAACAAATGTGGCCTTTGTTGTCTTTCTAGCGCTACCTCGTGCGCATGTGGGGGGAGGGGGTTGTCATTTCATGTGTGGTGGGGTGGTGACGGGAATGAATAAAGGCAGCAAGCATGAATTATGTACGTGTATATATGTATATGTGTGTGTGTGTACGTGCATGTACATACATGTGTATATAGGTGGGTTGGGCCATTCTTCTGTCTGTTTCCTTGCGCTACCTCGCTAACGCGGGAGACAGCAACAAAGTATGATAAATAAATAAACATACAAATATATAAATAAATATATATATATGTGTGTTTGTGTATATGTTGATATGTATATGTATGTATATGGGCATGTATGGGCTTTTATGCATATATATATGAGTATATGAGCGATTAGGCCATTCTTCATCTGTTTTCTGAGCTACCTTGCTCAGACAGGAAATGATGATCAAGTATAGATAAATAAATAAATAAATGAATAAATAACTATATAACTATTTATTTTATTATACTTTGTCACTGTCTCCAGCGTTAGCAAGGTAGCGCAAGGAAACAGATGAAAGAATGGCCCTACCCACCCACATACAAATGTATATACATGACCGTCCACACACGCACATATACATACCTATACATTTCAACGTATACATATATATCTATTTATTTTATTTATTTTGCTTTGTCACTGTCTCCCGCGTTTGCGAGGTAGCGCAAGGAAACAGACGAAAGAAATGGCACAACCCACCCCCACACACAATGTACACATACACACGCCCACACACGCAAATATACATACCTATACATCTCAATGTACACATATATATATACACACACAGACACATACATATATACCCATGAACACAATTCACACTGTCTGCCCCTATTCATTCCCATCGCCACATCGCCACACATGGAATACCATCCCCCTCCCCCCTCATGTGTGCGAGGTAGCACTAGGAAAAGACAAAAAAGGCTCCATTCGTTCACACTCAGTCTCCAGCTGTCACGCAATAATGCCCGAAACCACAGCTCCCTTTCCACATCCAGGCCCCACACAACTTTCCATGGTTTACCCCAGACGCTTCACATGCCCTGATTCAATCCACTGACAGCACGTCAACCCCGGTATACCACATCGATCCAATTCACTCTATTCCTTGCCCGCCTTTCACCCTCATGCATAAACAGGCCCCGATCACATAAAATCTTTTTCACTCCATCTTGTCCACCTCCAGTTTGGTCTCCCACTTCTCGTTCCCTCCACCTCCGACACATATATCCTCTTGGTCAATCTTTCCTCACTCATTCTCTCCATGTGCCCAAACCATTTCAAAACACCCTCTTCTGCTCTCTCAACCACGCTCTTTTTATTTCCACACATCTCTCTTACCCTTACATTACTTACTCGATCAAACCACCTCACACCACACATTGTCCTCAAACATCTCATTTCCAGCACATCCACCCTCGCGCACAACTCTATCCATAGCCCACGCCTCGCAACCATACAACATTGGTGGAACCACTATTCCTTCAAACATACCCATTTTTGCTTTCCGAGATAATGTTCTCGACTTCCACACATTCTTCAAGGCTCCCAGGATTTTCGCCCCCTTCCCCACCCTATGATTCACTTCCGCTTCCATGGTTCCATCCGCTGCCAGACCCACTCCCAGATATCTAAAACACTTTACTTCCTCCAGTTTTTCTCCATTCAAGCTTACCTCCCAATTGACTTGACCCTCAACCCTACTGTACCTAATAACCTTGCTCTTATTCACATTTCCTCTTAACTTTCTTCTTTCACACACTTTACCAAACTCATATATATACATATATATACATTTATCTATTTATTTATTTATCTATTTATTTTGCTCTGTCGCTGTTTCCCGTGTTAGCGAGGTAGCGCAAGGAAACAGATGAAAGAATGGCCCGACCCACCCACATACACATGTATATACATACACATCCACACACGCAAATATACATACCTATACATCTCAATGTACACATATATATACACACACAGACATATACATATATACACATGTACATAATTCATACTGACTGCCTTTATTTATTCCCATCGCCACCTCACCACACATGGAATAACATCCCCCTCCCCCCTCATGCGTGCGAGGTAACGCTAGGAAAAGACAACAAAGGCCCCATTCGTTCACACTCAGTCTCTAGCTGTCATGTAATAATGCACCGAAACCACAGCTCCCTTTCCACATCCAGGCCCCACAGAACCAGGCCCCAAAGACCAAACCATTTCAAAACACCCTCCTCTGCTCTCTCAACCACACTCTTTTTATTTCCACACACCTCTCTTACCCTTACATTACTTACTCGATCAAACCACCTCACACCACATATTGTCCTCAAACATCTCATTTCCAGCACATCCACCCTCCTGCGCACAACTCTATCCATAGCCCACGCCTCGCAATCATACAACATTGTTGGAACCACTATTCCTTCAAACATACCCATTTTTGCTTTCCGAGATAATGTTCTCGACTTCCACACATTCTTCAAGGCTCCCAGAATTTTCGCCCCCTTCCCCACCCTATGATTCACTTCCGCTTCCATGGTTCCATCCGCTGCCAGATCCACTCCCAGATATCTAAAACACTTTACTTCCTCCAGTTTGTCTCTATTCAAACTTACCTCCCAATTGACTTGACCCTGAACCCTACTGTACCTAATAACCTTACTCTTATTCACATTAACTCTCAGCTTTCTTGTTTCATACACTTTACCAAACTCAGTCACCAGTTTCTGCAGTTTCTCACTCGAATAAGTCACCAGCACTGTATCATCAGCGAACAACAACTGTCTCACTCCTCAAAGGCTCAGATTGGGGTGTCTAAATGTGTGTGGATGTAACCAAGATGAGAAAAAAGGAGAGATAGGCAGTATGTTTGAGGAAACGAACCTGGAAGTTTTGGCTCTGAGTGAAACAAAGCTCAAGGGTAAAGGGGAAGAGTGATTTGGGAATGTCTTGGGAGTTAAGTCAGGGGTTAGTGAGAGGACAAGAGCAAGGGTAGGAGTAGCACTACTCATGAACCAGGAGTTGTGGGAGTATGTGATAGAGTGTAAGAAAGTAAATTCTAGATTAATATGGGTAAAACTGAAAGTTGATGGAGAGAGATGGGTGATTATTGGTGCATATGCACCTGGGCATGAGAAGAAAGATCATGAGAGGCAAGTGTTTTGGGAGCAGCTGAATGAGTGTGTTAGTGGTTTTGATGAACAAGACCAGGTTATAGTGATGGGTGATCTGAATGCAAAGGTGAGTAATGTGGCAGTTGAGGGAATAATTGGTATACATGGGGTGTGCAGTGTTGTAAATGGTGAATGGTGTAGATTTATGTGCTGAAAAAGGACTGGTGATTGGGAATACCTGGTTTAAAAAGCAAGATATACATAAGTATACGTATGGAAGTAGGAGGGATGGCTAGATAGCATTATTGGATTACGTGTTAATTGATAGGTGCGCAAAATAGAGACTTTTGGATGTTAATGTGCTGAGAGGTGCAACTGGAGGGATGTCTGATCATTATCTTGTGGAGGCGAAGGTGAAGATTTGTAGAGGTTTTCAGAAAAGAAGAGAGAATGTTGGGGTGAAGAGAGTGGTGAGAGTAAGTGAGCTTAGGAAGGAGACTTGTGTGAGAAAGTACCAGGAGAGACTGAGTACAGAATGGAAAAAGGTGAGAACAAAGGAGGTAAGGGGAGTGGGGGAGGAATGGGATGTATTTAGGGAAGCAGTGATGGCTTGCGCAAAAGATGCTTGTGGCATGAGAAGCATGGGAGGTGGGTTGGTTAGAAAGGGTAGCAAAATAAATAAATAAATAACCATACAACAATGTTGTATGGTTGCGAGGCGTGGGCTATGGTTAGAGTAGTGCGCAGGAGGGTGGATGTGCTGGAAATGAGATGTTTGAGGACAATATGTGGTGTGAGGTGGTTTGATCAAATAAGTAATGTAAGGGTAAGAGAGATGTGTGGAAATAAGAAGAGCATAGTTGAGAGAGCAGAAGAGGGTGTTTTGAAATGGTTTGGGCACATGGAGAGAATGAGTGAGGAAAGATTGACCAAGAGGATATACGTGTCGGAGGTGGAGGGAACGAGGAGAAGTGGGAGACCAAATTGGAGGTGGAAAGATGGAGTGAAAAAGATTTTGAGTGATTGGGGCCTGAACATGCAGGAGGGTGAAAGGCGGGCAAGGAATAGAGTGAATTGGATCGATGTGGGATACCGGGGTTGACGTGCTGTCAATGGATTGAACCATGGCCTGTGAAGCGTATGGGGTAAACCATGGAAAGCTGTGTAGGTATGTATATTTGCGTGTGTGGACGTATGTATATACATGTGTATGGGGGGTTTGGGCCATTTCTTTCGTCTGTTTCCTTGCGCTACCTCGCAAACGCGGGAGACAGCGAC
This sequence comes from Panulirus ornatus, assembly GCF_036320965.1. NCBI lineage: Eukaryota > Metazoa > Arthropoda > Malacostraca > Decapoda > Palinuridae > Panulirus > Panulirus ornatus. The sequence goes on along the minus strand of NC_092244.1, from coordinate 20,005,038 downwards.
AAAGTATAAAAAAAAAAAAAAATAATAATATATATATATATATATATATATATATATATATATATATATATATTTTTGTTATTTGCTTTGTCGCTGTCTCACGCGTTAGCGAGGTAGCGCAAGGAAACAGACGAAAGAATGGCCCAACCCACACACATACACATGTATATACATACTTATCCACACACACAAATATACATACCTATACATCTCAATGTATACATTTATATATACACACAGACTTATACATATATACACATGTACATGATTCATACTGTCTGCCTTTAATCATTCCCATCGCCACCTCGCCACACATGGAATAACCAACGCCCTCCCCCCTCATGTGTGCGAGGTAGCCCTAGAAAAGACAACAAAGGCCCCATTCGTTCACACTCAGTCTCTAGCTGTCATATATATATATATTTATCATACTTTGTCACTGTCTCCCACTTTAGCAAGGTAGTGCAAGGAAACAGACGAAAGTATGGCCCAACCCACCCACACACACACATGTATATACATACACATCCATTCACATGCACATATACATACCTATACATCTCAACGTATACATATATATATACACACATAGACATATACATGTATACACATGTACATAATTCATAGTCTGCCCTTATTCATTCCCGTCACCACCATGCCACACATGAAAAGAACCCCTTCCACCTGCATGTGCGCAAGGTAGCACTAGGAAAAGACAACAAAGGCCACATTCATTCAAACTCAGTCTCTAGCTGTCATGTATAATGCACCAAAACCACAGCTCCCTTTCCACATCCAGGTCCCACACAACTTTCCATGGTTTACCCCAAACGCTTCACATGCCCTGGTTCAATCCATTGACAACACATTGACCCCAGTATACCACATTGTTCCAATTCACTCTATTCCTTGCATGCTTTTCACCCTTCTGCATGTTCAGGCCCCAATCGCTCAAAATCTTTTTTTCACTCCATCTTTTCACCTCCAATTTGGTTTCCCACTTCTCCTCGTTCCCTCCACCTCTGACACATATATTCTCTTGGTCAATCTTTCCTCACTCATTCTCTCCATGTGACCAAACCATCTCAAAACACCCTCTTCTGCTCTCTCAACCACACTCTTTTTATTACTACACATCTCTCTTAACCTTTCATTACTTAATCAATCAAACCACCTCACACCACATATTGTCCTCAAACATCTCATTTCCAGCACATCCACCCTCCTCCGCACAACTCTATCTATAGCCCACACCTCGCAACCATATAACATTGTCAGAACCACTATTCCTTCAAACATACCCATTTTTGCTTTCCGAGATAACATTCTCACATTTTTCAACGCTCCCAGAACTTTCGCCCCCTCCCCCACCCTATGACTCACTTCCGCTTCCATGGTTCCATCTGCTGCCGAATCCACTCCCAGATATCGAAAACAGTGTTTCTCTATTCCAGTTTACCTCCCAATTGACTTGTCCCTCAACCCTACTGTACCTAATAACCTTGCTCTTATTTACATTTACTCTCAGCTTTCTTGTTTCATACACTTTACCAAACTCAGTCACCAGTTTCTGCAGTTTCTCACTCGAATAAGCCACCAGCGCTGTATCATCAGCGAACAACAACTGTCTCACTTCCCAAGCCCTCTCATCCACAAAAGACTGCATTCTTGCCCCTCTCTCCAAAACTCTTGCATTCACCTCCCTAACAACCCCATCCATACACAAATTAAACAACCATGGAGACATCACACACCCCTGCCACAAACTGATATTCACTGAGAACCAATCACTTTCCTCTCTTCCTACTCGTACACATGCCTTACATCCTCGATGAAAACTTTTATTATACTTAGCCACTGTCTCCCGCGTTAGCAAGGTAGAGCAAGAAAACAGATGAAAGAATGGTGCAATCTACCCATATATACATCTATATACATAAACACCCACACAGGTACATATACATACCTATACATTTCAACGAATACATACATATATGCACATGTACATATTCATACTTGCTACCTTCATCCATTCTCACCGGCACCCCCCTCCCCCCGTGCGTGCATGAGGTAGTGCTAGGAAAAGACAACATAGGCCAGATTAGTTCACACTCAGTCTCTAGCTATCATCTGTAATGCACTAAAACCACAGCTCCCTTGCCACATCCAGGCCCCACAAAAGTTTCCATGGTTTACCCCAGATGCTTCACATGCCACATGCCCTGGTTCAATTCATTGACAGCACGTTGACCCTGGTATACCACATCATTCCAATTCACTCTATTCCTTGCATGCCTTTCACCCTCCTGTATGTTTGGGCCCCGATTGCTCAAAATCTTTTTCACTCCATCCTTCCATCTCTAATATGGTCTCCTGCTTCTCCTTGTTCCCTCAACCTCTAAAATATATATCTCCTTTGTCAATCTTTCCTCATTCATTCTCCTCATATGACCAAACCACTTCAATACACCCTCTTCTGCTCTCTCAACCACACTTTTATTACCACACATCTCTCATACCCTTTCATTACTTACTCGATCAAACTACCTCACACCACATATTGTCCACATACATTTCATTTCAACCACATCCACCCTCCTCCACACAACCCAATGTATAGCCCATGCCTCACAACCATATAACATTGTTGGAACCACTATTCCTTCAAACATACCCATTTTTGCACTCTGAGATAATGTTCTTGCCTTCCACACATTTTTCAACACTCCAAGAACTTTTGCCCCTCCCCCACACTGTGACTCACTTCTGCTTCCATGGTTCCATCCGCTGCCAAATCCACTCCCAATTATCTAAAACACTTCACTTCCTCCAGTTTTTCTCCATTCAAACTTACCTCCCAGTCGACTTGTCCCTCAACTCTACTGAACCTAATAACCTTGCTCTTATTCACATTTACTCTCAGCTTTCTTCTTTCACACACAACCAAACTCAGTCACCAGCTTCTGCAGTTTCTCACTCAAATCAGCCACAAGTGCTGTTTCATAAGCAAACACCTGACTCCTTTCCCTAGCCCTCTAATCCACAAAAGACTGCATACTTGCCTCTCTCTCCAAAACTCTTGCATTCACCTCCCTAACCACCCCATCCATAAACAAAATAAACGTCAATTGATACATCACGCACCGCTCCCGCAAGCTGACATTCAACGGGAACCAATCACTTTCTACTTGTACACATGCCTTACATTTTTCATAAAAAATTTTCATGGCTTCTAGCAACTTACCTACACTCAATACTCTTCATACCTTCCACAGAGCATCTCTTATCAATTCTATCATATGCCTTCTCCAGATCCATAAATGCTACACACAAATCCATCTGTTTTTCTAAATATTTCTCATATACATTCTTCAAAGCAAACACCTGATCCACACATCCTCTACCACTTCTGAAACCACACTGCTCTTCCTCAATCTGATGCTCTGAACATGCCTGTACCCTCTCAATCAATACCATCCCATTTTTTTTTTTTTTTTTTCTTTGTCGCTGTCTCCCGCGTTTGCGAGGTAGCGCAAGGAAACAGATGAAAGAAATGGCCCAACCCACCCCCATACACATGTATATACATACGTCCACACACGCAAAATATACATACCTACACAGCTTTCCATGGTTTACCCCAGACGCTTCACATGCCCCGATTCAATCCACTGACAGCACGTCAACCCCAGTATACCACATCGCTCCAATTCACTCTATTCCTTGCCCTCCTTTCACCCTCCTGCATGTTCAGGCCCCGATCACACAAAATCTTTTTCACTCCATCTTTCCACCTCCAATTTGGTCTCCCTCTTCTCGTTCCCTCCACCTCCGACACATATATCCTCTTGGTCAATCTTTCCTCACTCATTCTCTCCATGTGCCCAAACCATTTCAAAACACCCTCTTCTGCTCTCTCAACCACGCTCTTTTTATTTCCACACATCTCTCTTACCCTTACGTTACTTACTCGATCAAACCACCTCACACCACACATTGTCCTCAAACATCTCATTTCCAGCACATCCATCCTCCTGCACACAACTCTATCCATAGCCCACGCCTCGCAACCATACAACATTGTTGGAACCACTATTCCTTCAAACATACCCATTTTGGCTTTCCGAGATAATGTTCTCGACTTCCACACATTCTTCAACGCTCCCAGAATTTTCGCCCCCTCCCCCACCCTATGATCCACTTCCGCTTCCATGGTTCCATCCGCTGCCAGATCCACTCCCAGATATCTAAAACACTTCACTTCCTCCAGTTTTTCTCCATTCAAACTCACCTCCCAATTGACTTGACCCTCAACCCTACTGTACCTAATAACCTTGCTCTTATTCACATTTACTCTTAACTTTCTTCTTTCACACACTTTACCAAACTCAGTCACCAGCTTCTGCAGTTTCTCACATTAATCAGCCACCAGTGCTGTATCATCAGCGAACAACAACTGACTCACTTCCCAAGCTCTCTCATCCCCAACAGACTTCATACTTGCCCCTCTTTCCAAAACTCTTGCATTCACCTCCCTAACAACCCCATCCATAAACAAATTAAACAACCATGGAGACATCACACACCCCTGCCGCAAACCTACATTCACTGAGAACCAATCACTTTCCTCTCTTCCTACACGTACACATGCCTTACATCCTCGATAAAAACTTTTCACTGCTTCTAACAACTTGCCTCCCACACCATATATTCTTAATACCTTCCACAGAGCATCTCTATCAACTCTATCATATGCCTTCTCCAGATCCATAAATGCTACATACAAATCCATTTGCTTTTCTAAGTATTTCTCCCATACAATCTTCAAAGCAAACACCTGATCCACACACCCTCTACCACTTCTGAAACCACACTACTCTTCCCCAATCTGATGCTCTGTACATGCCTTCACCCTCTCAATCAATACCCTCCCATATAATTTACCAGGAATACTCAACAAACTTATACCTCTGTAATTTGAGCACTCACTCTTATCCCCTTTCCCTTTGTACAATGGCACTATGCACGCATTCCGCCAATCCTCAGGCACCTCACCGTGAGTCATACATACATTAAATAACCTTACCAACCAGTCAACAATACAGTCACCCCCTTTTTTAATAAATTCCACTGCAATACCATCCAAACCTGCTGCCTTGGTGGCTTTCATCTTCCGCAAAGCTTTTACTACCTCTTCTCTGTTTACCAAATCATTTTCCCTAACCCTCTCACTTTGCACACCAACTCGACCAAAACACCCTATATCTGACACTCTATCATCAAACACATTCAACAAACCTTCAAAATACTCACTCCATCTCCTTCTCACATCACCACTACTTGTTATCACCTCCCCATTTGCGCCCTTCACTGAAGTTCCCATTTGCTCCCTTGTCTTACGCACTTTATTTACCTCCTTCCAGAACATCTTTTTATTCTCCCTAAAATCTAATGATACTCTCTCACCCCAACTCTCATTTGCCCTTTCTTTCACCTCTTGCACCTTTCTCTTGACCTCCTGTCTCTTTCTTTTATACGTCTCCCACTCAACTGCATTTTTTCCCTGCAAAAATCGTCCAAATGCCTCTCTCTTCTCTTTCACTAATACTCTTACTTCTTCATCCCACCACTCACTACCCTTTCTAATCAACCCACCTCCCACTCTTCTCATGCCACAAGCATCTTTTGTGCAATCCATCACTGATTCCCTAAATACATCCCATTCCTCCCCCACTCCCCTTACTTCCATTGTTCTCACCTTTTTCCATTCTGTACTCAGTCTCTCCTGGTACTTCCTCACACAAGTCTCCTTCCCAAGCTCACTTACTCTCACCACCCTCTTCACCCCAACATTCACTCTTTTTTTCTGAAAACCCATACAAATCTTCACCTTAGCCTCCACAAGATAATGATCAGACATCCCTCCAGTTGCACCTCTCAGCACATTAACATCCAAAAGTCTCTCTTTCGCGCGCCTGTCAATTAACACGTAATCCAATAGCGCTCTCTGGCCATCTCTCCTACTTACATAAGTATACTTATGTATATCTCGCTTTTTAAACCAGGTATTCCCAATCATCAGTCCTTTTTCAGCACATAAATCTACAAGCTCTTCACCATTTCCATTTACAACACTGAACACCCCATGTATACCAATTATTCCCTCAACTGCCACATTACTCACCTTTGCATTCAAATCACCCATCACTATAACCTGGTCTCGTGCATCAAAACCACTAACACACTCATTCAGCTGCTCCCAAAACACTTGCCTCTCATGATCTTTCTTCTCATGCCCAGGTGCATATGCACCAATAATCACCCATCTCTCTCCATCAACTTTCAGTTTTACCCATATTAATCGAGAATTTACTTTCTTACATTCTATCACGTACTCCCACAACTCCTGTTTCAGGAGTACTGCTACTCCTTCCCTTGCTCTTGTCCTCTCACTAACCCCTGACTTTACTCCCAAGACATTCCCAAACCACTCTTCCGCTTCACCCTTGAGCTTCGTTTCACTCAGAGCCAAAACATCCAGGTTCCTTTCCTCAAACATACTACCTATCTCTCCTTTTTTCACATCTTGGTTACATCCACACACATTTAGGCACCCCAATCTGAGCCTTCGAGGAGTATAAGCACTCCCCGCGTGACTCCTTTTTCTGTTTCCCATTTTAGAAAGTTAAAAAAAATACAAGGAGGGGAGGATTTCTGGCACCCCGCTCCCATCCCCTCTAGTCGCTTTCTACGACACCCATATAATTTCCGAAAAATACTCAACAAACTTTTTTTTTTTTTTAATTTTTTTCATACTATTCGCCATTTCCCGCGATAGCGAGGTAGCGTTAAGAACAGAGGACTGGGCCTTTGAGGGAATATCCTCACCTGGCCCCCTTCTCTGTTCCTTCTTTTGGACAAAAAAAAAAAAAAAAAAAAAAGAGAGGGGAGGATTTCCAGCCACCCGCTCCCTTCCCTTTTAGTCGCCTTCTACGACACGCAGGGAATACGTGGGAAGTATTCTTTCTCCCCTATCCCCAGGGATAACTCAACAAACTTATACCTTAATAATCTGAACATTCACCTTTATCCCCTTTGCCTTTGTACAATGGCACTATGCATGAATTCCGCCAATCCTCAGGCACTTCACCACAAGCCATACATGCATTGAAAATCCTTACCAGCCAGTCAACAACAAAATCACCCACTTTTTTAATAAATTCCAATGCAAAACCATCCAAACCCAATGCCTTGCCAGCTGTCATCTTCGACAAAGCTTTCCCTACCTCTTCTCTGTTTACCAAATCATTCTCCCTGACCCTATTACTTCACACACCACCTCAACCAAAACACCTATATCAACCACTCTATCATCAACATTCAACAAACCTTCAAAATACTCACTCCATCTCCTTCTCACTTCATCACTACTTGTTATTACGTCCCTTTTAGCCCCCTTCACCAATGTTCCCATTTGTTCTCTTGTCTTATGCACTTTATTCATCCCCTTCCAAAACATCTTTTTATTCTCCCTAAAATTTAATGATACTCTCTCAACCAAACTCTCATTTCCCCTCATTTTTGCCTCATGCCTTTTGCCTCTTTCTCTTGACCTCTTTGCACTACATCCCTGCAAAAATCATCCAAACACCTCTCTCTTCTTTTTCACTAACAATCCTACCTCTTCATCCCACCACTCACTACCCTTTCTAATCTGTCCACTTCCCACCTGTCTCATGCCACAAGCATCTTTTGCGCAAGCCATCACTGCTTCCATAAATACATCCCATTCTTCCCTCACAGCCCTTACATCATTTGTTCTCATCCTTTTCCATTCTGTAATCAACCTCTCCTCGCACTTCCTCACACAAGTACCCTTCTGAAGCTTACTTACTCTCACCATGCTCTTCACCCCAACATTCTCTCTTCTTTTCTGAAAACCTCTACAAATCTTTACCTTAACCTCTAAAAGCTAATGATCAGACATCCCTCCAATTGTCCCTCTCAGCATATCAACATCCAAAAGTCTCTCTTTCACGTGCTTATCAATTAACACGTAATACAATAATGCTCTCTGGCCATCTCTCCTACTTACATACATATACTTATGTATATGTCTTTTTTTTAAACAATGTATTCCCAATCATACATATATATATATATATATATATATTTATTTTATTTATTTATTTTGCTTTGAAAGGCGTGCAAGGAATAGAGTGAATTGGAACGATGTGGTATACCGGGGTCGACATGCTGTCAATGGATTGAACCAGGGCATGTGAAGCGTCTGGGGTAAACCATGGAAAGTTCTGTGGGGCCTGGATGTGGAAAGGGAGCTATGGTTTCAGTGCATTAATGACAGCTAGAGAATGAGTGTGAACGAATGTGGCCTTTGTTGTCTTTTCCTAGCGCTACCTCGTGCACATGCGGGGGAAGGGGGTTTTCATTTCATGTGTGGCGGGGTGGCGATGGAACTGATTAAAGGTGTGTGTGGACGTGTATGTATATACATGTGTATGTGGGTGGGTTGGGCCATTCTTTCGTCTGTTTCCTTGTGCTACCTCGCTAGCGCTAGGAAAAGACTACAAAGGCCACATTCCCAAGCTCTCTCATCCACAACAGACTGCATACTTGCCCCTCTTTCCAAAACTCTTGCATTCACCTCCCTAACAATCCCATCCATAAACAAATTAAACAACCATGGAGACACCATGCACCCCTGACACAAACCAACATTCACTGAGAACCAATCACTTTCCTCTCTTCCTACACGTACACATGCCTTACATCCTCGATAAAAACTTTTCACTGCTTCTAACAACTTGCCTCCCACACCATATATTCTTAATAACATCCACAGAGCATCTCTATCAACTCTTATCATATGCATTCTCCAGATCCATAAATGCTACATACAAATTCATTTGTTTTTCTAAGTATTTCTCACATATATTCTTCAAAGCAAATGACTGATCCACGCATCCTCTAACACTTCTGAAACCACACTGCTCTTCCCCAATCTGATGCTCTGTACATGCCTTCACCCTCTCAATCAATACCCTATCATATAATTTCCCAGAAATACTCAACAAACGTATACCTCTGTAATTTGAGCACTCACTTTTATCTCCTTTGCCTTTGTACAATGACACTGTGTAAGCATTCCACCAATCCTCAGGCACCTCACCATGAGTCATACATACATTAAATATCCTTACCAACCAGTCAACAATACAGTCACCCCCGTTTTTAATAAATTCCACTGCAATATCATCCAAACCCGCTGGCTTGCCGGCTTTCATCTTCCGCAAAGCTTCTACTACCTCTTCTCTGTTTACCAAATCATTCTCCCTAACCCTCTCACTTTGCACACCACCTCAACCAAAACACCCTATATCTGCCACTCAATCATCAAACACATTCAACAAACCTTCAAAATGCTCACTCCATCTCCTCAATTCACCACTACTTGTTATCACCTCCCCATTAGCCCCCTTCACTGAAGCTCCCATTTGCTCCCTTGTCTTACGCACTTTATTTACCTCCTTCCAAAACATCTTTTTATTCTCCCTAAAATTTAATGATACTCTCTCACCCCAACTCTCATTTGCCCTCTTTTTCACCTCTTGCACCTTTCTCTAGTATGTTTGAGGAAAGGAACCTGGATGTTTTGGCTCTGAGTGAAACAATGCTCAAGGGTAAAGGGGAAGAGTGGTTTGGAATGTCTTGGGAGTAAAGTCAGGGTTTAGTGAGAGGACGAGAGCAAGGGAAGGAGTAGCACTACTCCTGAAACAGGAGTGGTGGGAGTATGTGACAGAGTGTAAGAAAGTAAACTCTAGATTGATAAGGGTAAAACTGAAAGTGGATGGAGAGAGATGGGTGATTATTGGTGCATATGCGCCTGGGAATGAGAAGAAAAATCATGAGAGGCAAGTGTTTTGGGAGCAGCTGAGTGAGTGTGTTAGTAGTTTCGATGCATGGGACCAGGTTATAGTGATGGGTGATTTGAATGCAAAGGTGAGTAATGTGGCAGTTGAGGGAATAATTGGTGTACATGGGGTGTTCAGTGTTGTAAATGGAAATGGTGAAAAGCTTCTAGATTCATGTGCTGAAAAATGATTGGTGATTGGGAATACCTGGTTTAAAAAGAGAGATATACATAAGTATATTTATGTAAGTAGGAGAGATGGCCAGAGAGCGTTATTGGATTACGTGTTAATTGATAGGCGTGTGAAAGAGAGACTTTTGGATGTTAATGTGCTGAGAAGTGCAACTGGAGGGATGTGTGATCATCGTGTGGAGGCGAAGGTGAAGATTTGTACAGGTTTCCAGAAATGAAGAGAGAATGTTGGGGTGAAAAGAGTAGTGAGAGTAAGTGAGCTTGGGAAGGAGACTTGGGTGAGGAAGTACCAGGAGAGACTGAGTACAGAATGGATAAAGGCGAGAACAAAGAACGAAAGGGGAGTGGGGGAGGAATGGGATGTATCTAGGGAAGTAGTGATGGGTTGCGCAAAAGATGCTTGTGGCATGAGAAGTGTGAGAGGTGGGCAGATTAGAAAGGGTAATGAGTGGTGGGATGAAGTAAAATTATTAGTGAAAGAAAAGAGAGAGGCATTTGGACGATTTTTGCAGGGAAATAATGCAAATGACTGGGAGATATATATAAGAAAGAGGCAGGAGGTAAAGAGAAAGGTGCAACAGATGAAAAAGAGGGCAAATGAGAGTTGGGGTGAGAGAGTATCATTAAATTTTAGGGAGAATAAAAAGATGTTTTGGAAGGAGGTAAATAAAATGCGTAAGACAAGGGAACAAATGGGAACTTCAGTGAAGGGGGCTAATGGGAAGGTGATAACAAGTAGTGGTGATGTGAGATGGAGATGGAGTGAGTATTTCGAAGGTTTGTTGAATGTGTTTGAGGATAGAGTGGCAGATATAGGGTGTTTTGGTCGAGGTGGTGCGCAAAGTGAGAGGGTTAGGGAAAATGATTTGGTAAAGAGAGAAGAGGTAGTAAAAGCTTTGCAGAAGATGAAAGCCAGCAAGGCAGCGGGTTTGGATGGTATTGCAGTGGAATTTATCAAAAACGGGGGTGACTGTATTTTTGACTGGCTGGTAAGGTTATTCAGTATATGTATGACTCAATGTGAGGTGCCTGAGGATTGGCGGAATGCGTGCATAGTGCCATTGTACAAAGGCAAAGGGGATAAAAGTGAGTGCTCAAATTACAGAGGTATATGTTTGTTGAGTATTCCTGGGAAATCATATGGGAGGGTATTGATTGACAGGGTGAAGGCATGTACAGTGCATCAGATTGGGGAAGAGCAGTGTGGTTTCTGAAGTGGTAGAGGATGTGTGGATCAGTCATTTGCTTTGAAAAATGTATCTGAGAAATACTTAGAAAAGCAAATGGATTTGTATGTAGCATTTATGGATCTGGAGAAGGCATATGATAGAGTTGATAGAGATGCTCTGTGGAAGGTATTAAGAATATATGGTGTGGGAGGCAAGTTGTTAGAAGCAGTGAAAAGTTTTTATCGAGGATGTAAGGCATGTGTACGTGTAGGAAGAGAGGAAAGTGATTGGTTCTCAGTAAATGTAGGTTTGCAGCAGGGGTGCATGATGTCTCCATGGTTGTTTAATTTGTTTATGGATGGGGTTGTTAGGGAGGTGAATGCAAGAGTTTTGGAAAGAGGGGCAAGTATGTTGTCTGTTTTGGATGAGAGAGCTTGGGAAGTGAGTCAGTTGCTGTTCGCTGATGATACAGCGCTGGTGGTTGATTTGTGTGAGAAACTACAGAAGCTGGTGACTGAGTTTGGTGAAAAGTGTGAAAGAAGAAAGCTGAGAGTAAATATTAATAACAGCAAGGTTATTAGGTACAGTATCGTTGAGGGTCAAGTCAATTGGGAGGTAAGTTTGAATGGAGAAAGACTGGAGGAAGTGAAAGGTTTTAGACATCTGGGAGTGGATTTGGCAGCGGATGGAACCATGGAAGCGGAAGTGAATCATAGGGTGGGGGAGGGGGTAAAAGTTCTGGGAGCGTTGAAGAATGTGTGGAAGTCGAGAACATTATCTCGGAAAGCAAAAATGGGTATGTTTGAAGGAAAAGTGGTTCCAACAATGTTATATAGTTGCGAGGCGTGGGCTATGGAAAGAGTTGTGAGCAGGAGGGTGGATGTGCTGGAAATGAGATGTTTGGGGATAATATGTGGTGTGGGGGTGGTATGATCTAGTAAGTAATAATAGGGTAACAGAGATGTGTGGTAATAAAAAGAGTGTGTATGAGAGAGCAGAAGAGGGTGTTTTGAAATGGTTTGGTCACATGGAGAGAATAAGTGAGAGATGATTGACCAAGAGGATATATGTGTCAGAGGTGGAGGGAATGAGGAGAAGTGGGAGACCAAATTGGAGGTGGAAAGATGGAGTGAAAAAGATTTTGAGTGATCATGGCCTGAACATGCAGGAGGGTGAAAGGCGTGCAAGGAATAGAGTGAATTGGAACGATGTGTATACTGGGGTTGACGTGCTGTCAATGGATTGAACCACGGCGTGTGAAGCGTCTGGGGTAAACCATGGAAAGTTCTGTGGGGCCTGGATGTGGAAAGGGTGCTGTGGTTTCGGTGCATTATTACATGACAGTTAGAGACTGAGTGTGAACGAATGTGGCTTTTGTTGTCTTTTCCTAGCACTACCTCGCGCACATGAGGGGGGGAGGGGTTGTTATTTCATGTGTGGTGGGATGGCGATGGGAATGAATAAAGGGAGACAGTATGAATTATGTACATAAGTATATATGTATATGTCTGTGTGTGTATATATATGTATACATCGAGATGTATAGGTATGTATATGTGCATGTGTGGACGTGTATGTACATACATGTGTATGTGGGTGGGTTGGGCCATTCTTTTGTCTGTTTCCTTGCACTACCTCGCTAATGCGGGAGACAGCAACAAAGCATAATAAATAAATAAATAAAATAAATGGAGCCTATAAACATCTCACCTGCAGGGAAAGCATGTCTTGCCAACTCCACAGCTCGAGAAAAAGCATGACCTTTACGATAACTTTCCAAAGCTTTTTGTGGTTGGCCAACCTTCTCATACAAGTCTCCAGCCTGCTCAAACAGTTCGGCTTTGAGCAAAGAAGTAGCAATTCGTGATACAAGTTCTGGATCCTCTCGCAATTCATCAACACTTGTAGCTAATCTGAAATATAAGTTTTATTTCATTAATCCTCAGGCACCTCACCATGAGTCATACATACATTAAATAACCTTACCAACCAGTCAACAATACAGTCACCCCCTTTTTAATAAATTCCACTGCAATACCATCCAAACCTGCTGCCTTGCCGGCTTTCATCTTCCGCAAAGCTTTCACTACCTCTTCTCTGTTTACCAAATCATTTTCCCTAACCCTCTCACTTTGCACACCACCTCGACCAAAACACCCTATATCTGCCACTCTATCATCAAACACATTCAACAAACCTTCAAAATACTCACTCCATCTCCTTCTCACATTGGCAGAATGCGTGCATAGTGCCATTGTACAAAGGCAAAGGGGATAAGAGTGAGTGCTCAAATTACAGAGGTATAAGTTTGTTGAGTATTCCTGGTAAATTATATGGGAGGGTATTGATTGAGAGGGTGAAGGCATGTACAGAGCATCAGATTGGGGAAGAGCAGTGTGGTTTCAGAAGTGGTAGAGGATGTGTGGATCAGGTGTTTGCTTTGAAGAATGTATGTGAGAAATACTTAGAAAAGCAAATGGATTTGTATGTAGCATTTATGGATCTGGAGAAGGCATATGATAGAGTTGATAGAGATGCTCTGTGGAAGGTATTAAGAATATATGGTGTGGGAGGAAAGTTGTTAGAAGCAGTGAAAAGTTTTTATCGAGGATGTAAGGCATGTGTACGTGTAGGAAGAGAGGAAAGTGATTGGTTCTCAGTGAATGTAGGTTTGCGGCAGGGGTGTGTGATGTCTCCATGGTTGTTTAATTTGTTTATGGATGGGGTTGTTAGGGAGGTAAATGCAAGAGTTTTGGAAAGAGGGGCAAGTATGAAGTCTGTTGGGGATGAGAGAGCTTGGGAAGTGAGTCAGTTGTTGTTCGCTGATGATACAGCGCTGGTGGCTGATTCATGTGAGAAACTTCAGAAGCTGGTGACTGAGTTTGGTAAAGTGTGTGGAAGAAGAAAGTTAAGAGTAAATGTGAATAAGAGCAAGGTTATTAGGTACAGTAGGGTTGAGGGTCAAGTCAATTGGGAGGTGAGTTTGAATGGAGAAAAACTGGAGGAAGTGAAGTGTTTTAGATATCTGGGAGTGGATCTGGCAGCGGATGGAACCATGGAAGCGGAAGTGGATCATAGGGTGGGGGAGGGGGTGAAAATTCTGGGGGCCTTGAAGAATGTGTGGAAGTCAAGAACATTATCTCGGAAAGCAAAAATGGGTATGTTTGAAGGAATAGTGGTTCCAACAATGTTGTATGGTTGCGAGGCGTGGGCTATGGATAGAGTTGTGCGCAGGAGGATGGATGTGCTGGAAATGAGATGTTTGAGGACAATGTGTGGTGTGAGGTGGTTTGATCGAGTGAGTAACGTAAGGGTAAGAGAGATGTGTGGAAATAAAAAGAGCGTGGTTGAGAGAGCAGAAGAGGGTGTTTTGGAAGTGGTTTGGGCACATGGAGAGAATGAGTGAGGAAAGATTGACCAAGAGGATATATGTGTCGGAGGTGGAGGGAACGAGGAGAAGAGGGAGCCCAAATTGGAGGTGGAAAGATGGAGTGAAAAAGATTTTGTGTGATCGGGGCCTGAACATGCAGGAGGGTGAAAGGAGGGCAAGGAATAGAGTGAATTGGAGCGATGTGGTATACCGGGGTTGACGTGCTGTCAGTGGATTGAATCAAGGCATGTGAAGCGTCTGGGGTAAACCATGGAAAGCTGTGTAGGTATGTATATTTGCGTGTGTGGACGTATGTATATACATGTGTATGGGGGGGGGTTGGGCCATTTCTTTCGTCTGTTTCCTTGCGCTACCTCGCAAACGCGGGAGACAGCGACAAAGTATAATAAAGAAAAAAAAATATAATTTCATTAATCATCTGAAGACACCCTACTCTGTAAAATAAACCATTAAGAAGCATCTATATTAGCAAGAAAGTTAATGCTTCACTTTAACACAATCAACATGGGTTGATGATATGTTCACCTGACTTACCCTATGGCATGGCAAAAGACTGTGTGTAAACAGACTAATAAAAGCATTGGTTATCAAGAGAAAACCAAAGGGGCATTACGAATACCTGCTTTGCAAAACAACAATAATCATCTAAAAAGTGATACTGTCATTTCTTTATTTGCATAAATATACTGTATAGTATTATCAAAGATATCTTCATAACCTCAGGAAGATGTACTCATGTAGAGCTCTGAGATAATGCACATCATCATCTACAATAAACATATTATTTCCAAAAGTAAAGTACTTGAATTCTGCAGAAATGTGTTTCACTATAGTAATTCACATGGCAAATAAAAATGTTGTGTGAAAGAAAAAGTAGAAATGCTAATATCACAGAGGTACAAAAACCCATACTTCTCTTTAGTACAACATACACAGGTTAAGGATGTGTATGAGTAAAGTGAGAGGTTGCAAGAATTTGATGCATCTCACAAAATTAAGGGAGCTAAGTTAGAGAGAAATGGTAGGTAGCCAAAGACCAGGGAGGTATATTACCAGTACTCCCCATTTGGGTATCAGGAGGCTTAGTAACAGCTGCTTAATGAGCCAGTATTTTAGTGGTTGTCAAGTTGCACTCCTCTGACCCAGGTAGCTGTCTTTTCTCCCTGCTTCACTCACATGTAGACTACTGGCATTCTGTCCACAAACGTACAATCTTTCCTTGTCATATGTAACACATGACAACACTTAAATACCACACCTCATTATATAAATTAGATTTTCCTAAGGCAAGTACTTTGTGCTAGCCCTACCTTTTGGCAAAAAGGTAGGAGTAGTAGATAGAAGTAGTAGGTAGCAACACTTAGGCAGAAGCATTAGGTAGAAACACTGAGCAGAAGTAGCAGGAAGGAGGATTAGAGAGAAAAGTCAATAAGAACATTTGGTAGGAGTCTCTGCAAACACTGTGATAGTGTTGCCTTCTGCCAATGGCCTGTCAGGGGTGAAGCACTTAAGGCTAACAAGCAGCACTAAAGTTCTCTAGCTATGGACACTGTACTGCTGGGGCCATCCCTTCAGTTGAAACAGGCATCAGAAATATAAAGAGACATATTCAGATTTGCCCATCTTAGAAGAGAGAAGAGTGAGGCATGACCTGATCACAATCCTATGTTATTAAAACAGATCAATAATATAGTCAACAGTTCTTCGAGAAATGTAGGGACTGAGCAACCAGAGAACACAACATAAAATCTAACAAGAGACTTGTTAAAAAAGGTGTAAAGAAGTACTTGTAGACTATAATGGTGGTGGATGAGTGTAACAACGACTGGGAACATACTTAATGAAGATAACATATATAAATCTATGAAGTTGAATTACAGCAAAGAATTTTCAAGAGATGGGACCCCATGAGTGTAAAATTCCCTCTCCATACCAACATATGAGTACCTCCATGTCTTGCTTGATGAACATGACTATTTTCCTTAGTTACCACATTCAATTCTTGGTTCATTTGAGATTTATTTTCTTCAATATGTGTCTGGAGTTGTTTCATGGACAGAGAAAAGTCTACATATCTATCAATATCTGTGATGCCTACTCCCAACTGGAACTCATTCAAGGGGGTTGCCACAGCAATAGAATTCCCATAACTGATGAACTCAAGTGCAACGTCTTTGCCTTTTGTGCCTCACCCTTAACAGGCCACTGGTAGAGGGCAACTCTAGCACAGTATTTGCAAAGGCATCCACCTAATGTTCCTACTGACTACCTCCACCTAATGCTCCTGCCTAATGTTCCTACCTACTACTTCTACTTAATGCTCCTGCCTAAATATTCCTACTTGCTACTTCTATCTACTCCTACAGTTTTGCCAAAATGCAGAGCTATCACATACTGCTCACTGCAGGAAAATCTAGAGTTAAAAAGAATGAGTTGTGTAAGTTAAGTGTTGTCAAGTGTTACATATGCCAAAGAGAGACTGTATTTTAAGGAAAGAATGCCAGTAGTCCATGTGTGGGTAAGGCAGAAAGAAAAGACAGCTACCTGGGTCAGAGGGCAACTTGACAACCATTGAAGTGCTGGCTCACTATGCAGCCATCACTAACTCTCCTGATACCTAGGTGGGAAGTACAGTGGGCAGTTCTTTTAGAAATGTTGGGATAGAGCAAACAGAGAACATTACATGAAATTAAGCAAGAAACTTGTTAAAAAAGATGTAAAGAAATCCTCCTAAACTATAAGTGTGGTGGATGAATGTACCAACGAATGAAGACATGGTTTATGCGACGACATACATAAATTGAAGAAGATGAATGAAGCATAGAATGTTTAAGAGATAGGTCACCATAAGCACAAAATTCTATTATTGCAGTGGAATCTATAAAAAAAGGGGGTGACTCTGTTGCTGACTGGTTGGTGAGGATATTCAATGTATGTATGTCTCATGGTGAAGTGCCCGAGGATTGGTGGATTGCATGCACAATGCTATTGTACAAAGGCAGAGGGGACAAAGGTGAGTGTTCAAATTATAGAGGTATAAGTTTGTTGAGTATTCCTGGGAAACTATATGGGAGGATATAGATTAAAAGGGCGATGGCATGTACAGAACATCAGATTGGGGAAGAGCAGTATGGTTTCAGAAGTAGTAGAGGATGTGTGGATCAGGTGTTTGCTTTGAAGAATGTATGTGAGAAATACTTAGAAAAACAAATGGATTTGTATGTAGCATTTATGGATCTGGAGAAGGCACATGATAGAGTTGATAGAGATGCTCTGTGGAAGGTATAAAGAGTATATGGTGTGGGAGGCAAGTTACTGGAAGCAGTGAAAAGCTTCTATCAAGGATGTAAGGCATGTTGGAGAGAGGGGCAAGTATGCAATCTGTTGTGGATGAGAGGGCTTGGGAAGTGAGTCAGTTGTTGTTCGCTGATGATACAGTGCAGTGGCTGATTCAGGTGAGAAACTGCAGAAGTTGATGACTACGTTTGTAAAGTGTGTGAAAGAAGAAAGCTGAGAGTAAATGTGAACAAGAGCAAGGTTATTAGGTACAGTAAGGTTGAGGAACAAGTCAACTGGGAGGTAAGTTTGAATGGAGAAAAACTGGAGGAAGTGGAGTGTTCCAGATTTCTGGGAGCGGATTTGGCAGCGGATGGAACCATGGAAGCGGAAGTGAGTCACAGGGGTGAGGGAGGGGCGAAAGTTCTGGGAGCGTTGAAGAATGTGTGGAAGCCGAGAACATTATCTCGGAAAGCAAAAATGGGTATGCTTGAAGGAAAAGTGGTTCCAACAATATTATACAGTTGCAAGGCGTGGAATGTAAATAGGGTTGTGCAGAGGAGGGTGGATGTGTTGGAAATGAGATGTCTGAGGAAAATATGTGGTGTGAGGTGGTTTGATTAAGTAATCAAAGGGTAAGAGAGATGTGTGGTAATAAAAAGAGTGTGGTTGAGAGAGCAAAAGAAGGTGATTTGAAATGGTTTGGTCACATGGAGAGAATGAGTGAGGAAAGATTGACAAAGAGCACATATGAGTCAGAGGTGGAGGGAACGAGGAGAAGTGGGAGACCAAATTGGAGGTGGAAAGATGGAGTGAAAAAGATTTTGAGTGATCGGGGCCTGAACAAGCAGGAGGGTGAGAGGCGTGCAAGGAACAGAGTGAAATGGAATGATGTGGTATACTAGGGTCAACATGCTATCAATGGATTGAACCAGGGCATGTGAAGCATCTGGGGTAAACCATGGAAAGCTTTGTGAGGCCTGAATATGGAAAGGGAGCTGTGGTTTCAGTGCATTATACATGATAGCTAGAGACTGAGTGTGAATGAATGTGGCCTTTGTTGTCTTTTCCTAGTGCTCCCTCGAGCACATGAGAGGGGAAGGGGTTGTCATTTTTATGTGTGGCGGGGTGGTGATGGAAATGAATAAAGGCAGCAAGTATGAATTATGTATATGTGTATGTATGTATATGTCTGTGTATGTATATATATGTATACATTGAAATGTATAGGTATGTATATGTGCGTGTGTCGACGTGTATGTATATACATGTGTATGTGGGTGGGTTGGGCCATTCTTTCGTCTGTTTCCTTGTGCTACCTTGCTAACGCAAGGTATGTATGCCTCTTATTTCTCATGGCACTACATTCATTAATCATTTTAGCTTCCTGGCTGGGACATCATATATTTTTGTCTCATTTCTTTTTGTTAGGTTCCATGATGTTCTTCAAGACTTCACAGCTATTTCTTCCCTGATAAGAGGTTTTCAGGTTCAACACATTTTCTTTTATGCTTCAATTTGTTTCTTAGCAATAAACTATCATATATCTTTCTTTTCTTATTTCTAGAATGTAAAGCTGCAGTTCTTTTGGCCTTTTGTCGTAGTTCTATCCCTCCAATATTGTTTGCAAAGTACTTATGAATTTCATCCGATTTTCTGGTAACAATACAATACAGCAATGTTGTTTTGCTTCTTATGTACACAGTAGACAATTCTATCAATCTCTGTCTCTTGAAGAGAAAGTTTCCATAATCATATCACTCACTACTTAAAAGCATTATATTCTCAATATGCACTCTAAAATCTAGTTTTCCATTCATGATGACACCCAAATCTTTTACATTTGTCTACTTTCCTTTTGATGGGCCTTTATATGGTACAACTAATGAATCCTTTGACCCATAATTCTTTTGCTCAAATATATTTTCATTAAATTTCATTACATTCCATTCTGCCCATTCGTAAGCTGTGTTCAAGTCTATTTGCAAACCCATCTGATCAGTTTCAGATAAAAATAATTTTGCTTACTCTGAAGTTACCAGCAAAGCTCCTTACTATACTCTCCTTTCCTTCACTGATGTCATTATTACAAAGAGTAATGAGGATTAACACCTTTCCCTTCATTACCCTGGATAAGACATCTTCCTCCTCAGGCATAGTTTCATTTGCTACCACTTGAGCCTTCCATCGGTAAGAAACTCTACTCAACCTTTCTATCTTACCCTTAATGCTTTGTTTAGCTACTCTCTCAAGCAAAATTCTACTGTTTACCTTGACAAATGCTTTAGCAAAGTCAAGAAAAATAGTATTCATTCTCTTTCCTAAGACTAAACTTGCATATCATTGTATTGAGCTAATAAATGGGTTTTCATACCTTTACCAGGGACAAATCCACATTGGCCTATGTTTATGTAACTATTTCTGAATAGGTGGTCTAATATATGTACTTTCATCACTCATTCAAGAGCTTTTACTACATGCAAAGTAAAGCTATAACTATTCTTGAATAGGTGGTCTGATATATATGTACTATCATCACTCATTCAAGAGCTTTTACTACATGCAAAGTCAAGCTATAACTATTCTTGAATAGGTGGTCTAATACATGTACTTTTATCACTCATTCAAGAGCTTTTACTACAAGCAAGGTCAAGCTAACTAGTCTGGAATGATGAAGTTCTAGCTTAGACCTTCCCTAGTGAATTGGTGTTTATAATATTTTTTGATATATTTGATCGCAAAAGATGCTTGTGGCATGAGAAGAGTGGGAGGTGGGCTGTTTAGAAAGGGTAGTGAGTGGTGGGATGAAGAAGTAAGAGTATTAGTGAAAGAGAAGAGAGAGGCATTTGGACGATTTTTGCAGGGAAAAAATGCAATTGAGTGGGAAAAGTATAAAAGAAAGAGACAGGAGGTCAAGAGAAAGGTGCAAGAGGTGAAAAAAAGGGCAAATGAGAGTTGGGGTGAGAGACTATCAGTAAATTTTAGGGAGAATAAAAAGATGTTCTGGAAGGAGGTAAATAGGGTGCGTAAGACAAGGGAGCAAATGGGAACTTCAGTGAAGGGCGTAAATGGGGAGGTGATAACAAGTGGCGGTGATGTGAGAAGGAGATGGAATGAGTATTTTGAAGGTTTGTTGAATGTGTCTGATGACAGAGTGGCAGATATAGGGTGTTTTGGTCGAGGTGGTGTGCAAAGTGAGAGGGTTAGGGAAAATGATTTGGTAAACAGAGAAGAGGTAGTAAAAGCTTTGCGGAAGATGAAAGCCGGCAAGGCAGCAGGTTTGGATGGTATTGCAGTGGAGTTTATTAAGAAAGGGGGTGACTGTATTGTTGACTGGATGGTAAGGTTATTTAATGTATGTATGACTCATGGTGAGGTGCCTGAGGATTGGCGGAATGCGTGCATAGTGCCATTGTACAAAGGCAAAGGGGATAAGAGTGAGTGCTCAAATTACAGAGGTATAAGTTTGTTGAGTATTCCTGGTAAATTATATGGGAGGGTATTGATTGAGAGGGTGAAGGCATGTACAGAGCATCAGATTGGGGAAGAGCAGTGCGGTTTCAGAAGTGGTAGAGGATGTGTGGATCAGGTGTTTGCTTTGAAGAATGTATGTGAGAAATACTTAGAAAAGCAAATGGATTTGTATGTAGCATTTATGGATCTGGAGAAGGCATATGATAGAGTTGATAGAGATGCTCTGTGGAAGGTATTAAGAATATATGGTGTGGGAGGCAAATTGTTAGAAGCAGTGAAAAGTTTTTATCGAGGATGTAAGGCATGTGTACGTGTAGGAAGAGAGGAAAGTGATTGGTTCTCAGTGAATGTAGGTTTGCGGCAGGGGTGTGTGATGTCTCCATGGTTGTTTAATTTGTTTATGGATGGGGTTGTAAGGGAGGTAAATGCAAGAGTCCTGGAAAGAGGGGCAAGTATGAAGTCTGTTGGGGATGAGAGAGCTTGGGAAGTGAGTCAGTTGTTGTTCGCTGATGATACAGCGCTGGTGGCTGATTCATGTGAGAAACTTCAGAAGCTGGTGACTGAGTTTGGTAAAGTGTGTGGAAGAAGAAAGTTGAGAGTAAATGTGAATAAGAGCAAGGTTATTAGGTACAGTAGGGGTGAGGGTCAAGTCAATTGGGAGGTGAGTTTGAATGGAGAAAAACTGGAGGAAGTGAAGTGTTTTAGATATCTGGGAGTGGATCTGTCAGCGGATGGAACCATGGAAGCGGAAGTGGATCATAGGGTGGGGGAGGGGGCGAAAATTTTGGGAGCCTTGAAAAATGTGTGGAAGTCGAGAACATTATCTCGGAAAGCAAAAATGGGTATGTTTGAGGGAATAGTGGTTCCAACAATGTTGTATGGTTGCGAGGCGTGGGCTATGGATAGAGATGTGCGCAGGAGGATGGATGTGCTGGAAATGAGATGTTTGAGGACAATGTGTGGTGTGAGGTGGTTTGATCGAGTAAGTAACGTAAGGGTAAGAGAGATGTGTGAAAATAAAAAGAGCGTGGTTGAGAGAGCAGAAGAGGGTGTTTTGAAATGGTTTGGGCACATGGAGAGAATGAGTGAGGAGAGATTGACCAAGAGGATATATGTGTCGGAGGTGGAGGGAACGAGGAGAAGAGGGAGACCAAATTGGAGGTGGAAAGATGGAGTGAAAAAGATTTTGTGTGATCGGGGCCTGAACATGCAGGAGGGTGAAAGGAGGGCAAGAAATAGAGTGAATTGGAGTCATGTGGTATACAGGGGTTGACGTGCTGTCAGTGGATTGAAGCAAGGCATGTGAAGCGTCTGGGGTAAACCATGGAAAGCTGTGTAGGTATGTATATTTGCGTGTGTGGACGTGTGTATGTACATGTGTATGGGGGGGGGGTTGGGCCATTTCTTTCGTCTGTTTCCTTGCGCTACCTCGCAAACGCGGGAGACAGCGACAAAGTATAAAAAAAAAAAAAAAAAAAAAAAAAAAAAAATTTGATCGCCACTTCCCGTGTCAGAGATAGCATGAGGAAACACATGAAGAAAAACCTATCTACTCATATACAAACATATATACATACACACACATACAAGTACATACACATACATACAAATTTTTTTTCATACATATTCACCATTTACCGCATAACTGAGGTAGTGTCAAAAACAAAAACACTAAGCTTTAGAAGAAAAAAATTCTCAACTGGCTCCCTTCCCTCTCACTTGCTCTGGGAAAGTAAAAACTGGAGGAGAGGTTTCCCAGTGCCTTACTCCCACTCATTCTAGTCACCTTCTATGTCACACAAGGAATATGTGGGAAGTATTCTTTCTCCAAAATCCCCAGGGAAACAGCGATTAAGTATAATAACAAATATCTACACATTCAAAAACTCACTCCATCTCCCTCTCACTTCACCACTACTTGTTATTACCTCCCCATTTTGCCCACTTCACCAATGTTCCTATTTGTCCTCTTGTCTTACGCACTTTACTTGCCTCCTTCCAAAAAAGCTTTTTTTTTTTTTTTTTCACACTATTCACCATTTCCCGCATTAGCAAGGTAGCGTTAAGAACAGAGGACTGGGCCTTAGAGGGAATATCCTCACCTGGCCCCCTTCTCTGTTCCTTCTTTTGGAAAATTGAAAAAAAAAAAAAAAAAATGAGAGGGGAGGATTTCCAGCCCCCCGCTCCCTTCCCTTTTAGTCGCCTTCTGCGACACGCAGGGAATACGTGGGAAGTATTCTTTCTCCCCTATCCCCAGGGATAAAAAAGCTTTTTATTCTCCCTAAAATGCAACAATACTCTCTCACCCCAACTCTCATTTGCCCTCTTTTTCACCTCCTACAGCTTTCTCTTCATCTCTTGCCTCCTCCTTTCATACATATCCCAGTCATTTGTACTATTTCCCGACAAAAATTGTCCAAATGCCTCTCTCTTCTCTTTCACTAATAATCTTACTTCTTCATCCCACCACTCACTACCCTTTCTAATCTGCCCACCTCCCACCTTTCTCATGCTGTAGGCATCTTTTGCGCAAGCAATCATTGCTTCTTTAAATACATCCCATCCCTCCCCCACTCATCTCATGTCATTTGCTCTCACCTTTTTCCAATCTGCATTCCTGGTACTTCCTCACACAAGTCTCCTTTCCAAGCTCACTTACTCTCACCAATCTCTTCACCCCAACATTCTCTCTTCTTTTCTGAAAACCTCTACAAATCTTCGCTTTTGCCTACACAAGATAATGATCAGACATCCCTCCTGTTGCCCCTCTCAGCACATTAACATCCAAAAGTCTCTCTTTCACGTGCCTATCAATTAACACATAATCCAATAATGCTTTCTGGCCATCTCTCATACTTACATACATATACTTATGTATATATCTCTTTTTAAACCAGATACTCCAAATCACCAGTCTTTTTTCAGCAAACAAATCTACAAGCTCTTCACCATTTCTATTTACAACACTGAACACCCCATGTACACCAATTATACCCTCAACTGCTACATTACTCACCTTTGAATTCAAATCACCCATCACTATAACCTGGTCTCAAGCATCAAAGCTGCTAACACACTCACTCAGCTGCTCCCAAAACACTTGCCTCTCATGATCTTTCTTCTCATGACCAGGTACATAGGTACCAATAATCACCCATCTCTCTCCATCCACTTTCAGTCTTACCCATGTCAATCAAGAGTTTACTTTCTTACACTCTATAACATACTCCGACAACTCCTGCTTCAGGATAAGGGCTACTCCTTCCTTTGCCCTTGTCCTCTCACCAACCCCTGACTTTACTCCCAAGATATTCCCAAATCACTCTTCTCCCTTACCCTTGAGCTTCATTTCACTCAGAGCCAAAACATCCAGGTTCCTTTCCTCAAACATACTACCAATCTCTCCTTTTTTCTCATCTTGGTTACATCCACACACATCTAGACACCCCAATCTGAACCTTCAAGGAGGATGAGCACTTCCCGCATGACTCCTTTTTCTGTTTCTCCTTTTAGAAAGTTAAAATACACAGAGGGGAGGGTTTCTAGCCCCCCACTCCCATCCCTTTAGTGGCCTTCTACGACATCTGGGAAATGCATGAGAAGTATTCTTTCCCTATCCTCAGGAAGAGCGGAGAAAGGTTTGTTTTGAAGGTTTGTTACATGTGTTTGAAGACAGAGTGGCAGATGCAGGGTGTTTTGGTCGAGGTGATGTGCAAAGTGAGTGGGTCAGGGAGAATGATTTAGTAAACAGAGAAGAGGTAGTGAAAGTTTTGTGGAAGATGAAAGCCAGCAAAGCAGCGGTTTGGATGGTATTGCAGTGGAAGTTATTAAAAATGGGGGGTGACTGTGTTGTTGACTGGTTGATGAAGATATTCAGTGTATGTATCATTCATGGTGAAGTGCCTGAGTTTTGGCGGAATGCATGCATAGTGCCACTGTACAAAGGCAAAGGGGATAAAGGTGAGTGTTCAAATTACAGAGGAATAAGTTTGTTGAGTATTCCTGGTAAATTATATGGGAGGGTATTGATTGAGAGGGTAAAGGCATGTACAGAGCATCAGATTGGGAACAGTAGTGTGGCTTCAGAAGTGGTAGAGGATGTGTGGATCAGGTGTTTGCTTTGAAGAATGTATGTGAGAAATACTTAGAAAAACAGATGGATTTGTATGTAACATTTATGGATCCGGAGAAGGCATATGATAGAGGTGATAGAGATCCTCTGTGGAAGGTATTAAGAGTATATGGTGTGGGAGGTAAGTTATTAGAAGCAATGAAAAGTTTTTATCAAGGATGTAAGGCATGTGTACGAGTAGGAAGAGAGGAAAGTGATTGGTTCCCAGTGAATGTCAGTTTGTGGCAGGGGTGCATGATGTCTCCATGGTTGTTTAATTCGTTTATGGAAGGGGTTGTTAGGGAGATGAATGCAAGAGTTTTGGAGAGAGGGGCAAGTATGCCTATTGTGGATGAGAGGGCTTGAGAAGTGAGTCAGTTGTTGTTCGCTGATGATACAGTGCTGGTGGCTGATTTGGGTGAGAAACTGCAGAAGTTGGTGACTGAGTTTGGTAAAGTGTGTGAAAGAAGAAAGCTGAGAGTAAATGTGAATAAGAGCAAGCTTATGAGGTTTAGCAGGGTCGAGGGACAAATAAATTGGAAGGTATGTTTCAATGGAGAAAAACTGGAGGATGCAAAGTGTTTCAGATATCTGGGAGTGGATTTGGCAGAAATGGAACCATGGAGGTGGAAGTGAGTTACAGGGTGGGGAAGGGGGCAGAGGTTTTGGGAGCAATGAAGAATGTGCGGAAGGTGAGAACGTTATCTTGGAGAGCAAAAGTGGGTATGTTTGAAGGAACAGTGGTTCCAACAATGTTATATGAAACCACACTGCTCTTTCCCAATCTGATGCTCTGTACATGCCTTCACCCTCTCAATCAATACTCTCCCATATAATTTACCAGGAATACTAAAAAAACTTATTCCTCTGTAATTTGAACACCCACCTTTAACCTCTTTGCCTTTGTACAATGGCACTATGCATGGATTCCACTAATCCTCAGGCACTTCACCATGAGCCATACATACATTGAATATCCTCACCAACTAGTCAACAACACAGTCACCCCCTTTTTTAATAAATTCCACTGCAATACCATCCAAACCCACCGCCTTGCTGGCTTTCATCTTCCGCAACGCTTTCACTACCTCTTCTCTGTTTACCAAATCATTCTCCCTGACCCTCTCACTTTGCACACCACCTCGACCAAAACACCCTACATCTGCCATCCTACCATCTAACACATTCAACAAACCTTCAAAATAATCATTCCATCTCCTTACATAAACAGTACTCGTTATTACCTCTCCATTAGCCCCCTTCACCGATGTTCCATTTGTTCTCTTGTCTTATGATTAAATTTTAGGGAGAATAAAATGATGTTCTGGAAGGAGTTAAATAGAGTGTGTAAGACAAGGGAGCAAATGGGAACTTCAGTAAAGGGGGCTAATAGGGAGGTGATAACAAGTAGCGGTGATGTGAGGAGATGGAGTGAGAAGGTTTGTTGAATGTGTTTGATAATAGAGTGGCAGATATAGGGTGTTTTGGTCGAGGTGGTGTGCAAAGTGAGAGGGTTAGGGAAAATGATTTGGTAAACAGAGAAGAGGTAGTAAAAGCTTTGCGGAAGATGAAAGCCGGCAAGGCAGCAGGTTTGGATGGTATTGCAGTGGAATTTATTAAAAAAGGGGTGACTGTATTGTTGACTGGTTGGTAAGGTTATTTAATGTATGTATGATTCATGGTGAAGTGCCTGAGGATTGGCAGAATGCTTGCATAGTACCATTGTACAAAGGCAAAGGGGATAAGAGTGAGTGCTCAAATTACAGAGGTATAAGTTTGTTGAGGCATGTGTACGTGTAGGAAGAGAGGAAAGTGATTAGTTCTCAGTGAATGTAGGTTTGCGGCAGGGGTGTGTGATGTCTCCATGGTTGTTTAATTTGTTTATGGATGGGGTTGTTAGGGAGGTAAATGCAAGAGTTTTGGAAAGAGGGGCAAGTATGAAGTCTGTTGGGGATGAGAGAGCTTGGGAAGTGAGTCAGTTGTTGTTCGCTGATGATACAGCGCTAGTGGCTGATTCATGTGAGAAACTGCAGAAGCTGGTGACTGAGTTTGGAAAAGTGTGTGGAAGAAGAAAGTTAAGAGTAAATGTGAATAAGAGCAAGGTTATTAGGTACAGTAGGGTTGAGGGTCAAGTCAATTGGGAGGCGAGTTTGAATGGAGAAAAACTGGAGGAAGTGAAGTGTTTTAGATATCTGGGAGTGGATCTGGCAGCGGATGGAACCATGGAAGCGGAAGTGGATCATAGGGTGGGGGAGGGGGTGAAAATCCTGGGGGCCTTGAAGAATGTGTGGAAGTCGAGAACATTATCTCGGAAAGCAAAAACGGGTATGTTTGAAGGAATAGTGGTTCCAACAATGTTGTATGGTTGCGAGGCGTGGGCTATGGATAGAGTTGTGCGCAGGAGGATGGATGTGCTGGAAATGAGATGTTTGAGGACAATGTGTGGTGTGAGGTGGTTTGATCGAGTGAGTAACGTAAGGGTAAGAGAGATGTGTGGAAATAAAAAGAGCGTGGTTGAGAGAGCAGAAGAGGGTGTTTTGAAGTGGTTTGGGCACATGGAGAGGATGAGTGAGGAAAGATTGACCAAGAGGATATATGTGTCGGAGGTGGAGGGAACAAGGAGAAGAGGGAGACCAAATTGGAGGTGGAAAGATGGAGTGAAAAAGATTTTGTGTGATCGGGGCCTGAACATGCAGGAGGGTGAAAGGCGGGCAAGGAATAGAGTGAATTGGAGCGATGTGGTATACCGGGGTTGACATGCTGTCAGTGGATTGAAGCAAGGCATGTGAAGCGTCTGGGGTAAACCATGGAAAGCTGTGTAGGTATGTATATTTGCGTGTGTGGACGTATGTATATACATGTGTATGGGGGGGGGGTTGGGCCATTTCTTTCGTCTGTTTCCTTGCGCTACCTCGCAAACGCGGGAGACAGTGACAATAGAAAAAAAAAAAAAAAAAAGTTTGTTGAGTATTCCTGGTAAATTATATGGGAGGGTATTGATTGAGAGGGTGAAGGCATGTACAGAGCATCAGATTGGGGAAGAGCAGTGTGGTTTCAGAAGTGGTAGAGGATGTGTGGATCAGGTGTTTGCTTTGAAGAATGTATGTGAGAAATACTTAGAAAAGCAAATGGATTTGTATGTAGCATTTATGGATCTGGAGAAGGCATATGATAGAGTTGATAGAGATGCTCTGTGGAAGGCATTAAGAATATATGGTGTGGGAGGCAAGTTGTTAGAAGCAGTGAAAAGTTTTTATCGAGGATGTAAGGCACGTGTACGTGTAGGAAGAGAGGAAAGTGATTGGTTCTCAGTAAATGTGGGTTTGTGGCAGGGGTGTGTGATGTCTCTATGGTTGTTTAATTTGTTTATGGATGGGGTTGTTAGGGAGGTGAATGCAAGAGTTTTGGAAAGAGGGGCAAGTATGCAGTCTGTTGGGGATGAGAGAGCTTGGGAAGTGAGTCAATTGTTGTTCGCTGATGATACAGTGCTGGTGGCTGATTCATGTGAGAAACTGCAGAAGCTGGTGACTGAGTTTGGTAAAGTGTGTGAAAGAAGAAAGTTAAGAGTAAATGTGAATAAGAGCAAGGTTATTAGGTACAGTAAGGTTGAGGGTCAAGTCAATTGGGAGGTAAGTTTGAATGGAGAAAAACTGGAGGAAGTAAAGTGTTTTAGATATCTGGGAGTGGATCTGGCAGCGGATGGAACCATGGAAGCGGAAGTGAACCATAGGGTGGGGGAGGGGGCAAAAATACTGGGAGCCTTGAAGAATGTTTGGAAGTCGAGAACATTATCTCGGAGAGGAAAAATGGATATGTTTGAAGGAATAGTGGTTCCAACAATGCTACATGGTTGCGAGGCGTGGGCTATGGATAGAGTTGTGTGCAGGAGGGTGGAGGCACTGGAAATGAGATGTTTGAGGACAATATGTGGTGTGAGGTGGTTTGATCAAGTAAGTAATGTAAGGGTAAGAGAGATGTGTGGAAATTAAATCGAGCGTGGTTGAGAGAGCAGAAGAGGGTGTTTTGAAATGGTTTGGGCACATGGAGAGAAAGAGTGAGGAAAGATTGACCAAGAGGATATATGTGTCGGAGGTGGAGGGAACAAGAAGTGGGAGACCAAATTGGAGGTGGAGAGATGGAGTGAAAAAGATTTTGAGTGATTGGGGCCTGAACATGTAGGAGGGTGAAAGGCGGGCAAGGAATAGAGTGAACTGGATCGATGTGGTATACCGGGGTCGACGTGCTGTCAATGGATTGAATCAGGGCATGTGAAGCATCTGGGGTAAACCATGGAAAATTGTGTGGGGCCCGGATGTGGAAAGGGAGCTGTGGTTTCGGGCATTATTTCACGACAGCTAGAGACTGAGTGTGAACGAATGGGGCCTTTGTTGTCTTTTCCTGGTGCTACCTCGCACACATGAGGGGGGAGGGGATGTTATTCCATGTGTGGCGAGGTGGTGATGGGAATAAATAAAAGCAGACAGTATGAATTATGTACATGTGTATATATGTATATGTCTGTGTGTGTATATATATGTGTACATTGAGATGTATAGGTATGTATATTTGCGTGTGTGGACGTGTATGTATATACATGTGTATGGGGGTGGGTATATACATATGTACATATTCATACTTACTTGCTTTCCTGCATTCCTGTTGCCATCCTGCCATACAGGAAATAGCATCACTACCCCCTGCATCAGTGAGGTAGTGCATAGAAAACAAAGGCCATATTCATGTGTAATGCACTGAAACCACAGCTTCCTATCCACATTCAGGCCCCACAGACCTTTCCATGATTTACCCCAGATGTTTCAGTCCATTGACAGCACGTCGACCCCGGTATACCACATTGTTCCAATTCACTCTACTCCTTGCACGCCTCCCACCCTCCTGTATGTTCTGGACCCCAATTGTTCAAAATCTTTTTCACTCCATCCTTCCACCTCCAATTTGGTCTCCCACTTCTTGTTACCTTTCACTTCTGACACATATATCCTCTTTGTCAATCTTTCCTCTCTTATTGTCTCCATATGTCCAACCATTTCAACATAACTTCTGCTCTCTCAACCACACTCTTTTTACTTCCACCCATCTCTCTTACCCTTTCATTACTTACTTGATAATACCACCTCATACCACATGGTGTCCTCAAATGTTTCACTTCCAACACATCCCCCCTCCTCCCTACAACTCTATCTATAGCACATGCCTTGCAACCATATAACATTGTTGGAAGTAGTATTCCTTCAAACATACCCATTTTTGCTCTCTGAGATAATGTTCTCTCCTTCCACACATTCTTCGTTGTGCCCAAAACCTTCACCCCCTCCCCCACCCTATATTCCCTTCCGCTTCCATGGATCATCCGCTACTAAGTCCACTCCTAGATATCTAAAACACTTCAATTACTCCAGTTTTTATCCATTCAAATTTACATCCCAATTCACTTGTCCCTCAACCCTACTGAACCTGATAACCATGCTCTTATTCACATTTACTTTGAACTTTCTCCTATCACACATTTTCCAAACTCAGTCAATAACTTCTACAGTTTCTTACACGAACCAGCCACCAGAGCTGTATCATCGGTGAACAACAACTGACTCACTTCCCAGGCCCTCTCATCCACAACAGACTGCATACTTGTCCCTCTCTCCAAAGCTCTTGCATTTACCTCCCTAACCACCCCATCCATAAACAGATCAAACAACCATAGGAACATCACACACCCCTGCTGCAAACTGACAGTTACCGGGAACCAATCACTCTCCTCTCTTCCTACTCATACACATGTCTTTCATCCTCGATAAAAACTTCTCCCTGCTTCTAGCAACGTACCTCCCACACCATATACTCTTAAGACCCTCCCCAAAGCATCTCTATTAACCATATGATATGCCTTCTCTGGATCCAAAAATGCTACATACAAATCCATCTGTTTTTCTAAGTATTTCTCACATACATATTTCAAAGCAAACACCTGATCCACACATCCTCTACCACTTCTGAAACCACACTGCTACTCCCCAGACTGGTACTCCTTATATGCCTTCACCCTCGCAATCAATACCCTCCCATATAATTCCCCAGGAATACTAAAAAACATATCTTTGTGATTGAAACATTCACCTTTATCCCCTTCACCTTTGTACAAAGGCACTATGCACGCATTCTGCCAATTCTCAGACATCTCACCATGATCCATACATACACTGAATATCCTTACCAACCAAACAACAACACAGTCATCCCCTTTTTTAATAAATTCCTCTGCAATACCATCCAAACCTGACACCTTGCCAGATTTTATCCTCCACAAAGGTGGAGGGACCGAGGAGAAGAGGGAGACCAAATTGGAGGTGGAAAGATGGAGTGAAAAAGATTTTGTGTGATCGGGGCCTGAACATGCAGGAGGGTGAAAGGAGGGCAAGGAATAGAGTGAATTGGAGCGATGTGGTATACCGGGGTTGATGTGCTGTCAGTGGATTGAATCAAGGCATGTGAAGCGTCTGGGGTAAACCATGGAAAGCTGTGTAGGTAGGTATGTATATTTGCGTGTGTGGACGTATGTATATACATGTGTATGGGGGTGGGTTGGGCCATTTCTTTCGTCTGTTTCCTTGCGCTACCTCGCAAACGCGGGGAAAAAAAAAAAAAAAAAAAAAAAAAAAAAAGCTTTCATTACCTCTTCTCTCTTTACCAAGTGGGGAGGTAATAACAAGTAGTGAGAAGGAGATGGAGTGAGTATCTTGAAGGTTCGTTAAATGTGTTTGATGATAAGAGTGGCTGATATAAGGTGTTTTGGTTGGGGTGGTGTGCTAAGCGAGATGGTCATATATATACATACATATACATATATGTACATGTACATATTCATACTAATTTGCCTTCATCCATTCCCGGTGCTACCCCACCCCACAGGAAACAGCATCATCACCCCCTGTGTCAGCAAGGTAGCAAAAGGAAACAAAGAAGGGCCACATTTGCTCACACACAGTCTCTAGTTGTCATGTGTAGTGCACTGAAACTACAGACCTTTCCATGGTTTGCCCCAGACATTTCACATGCCCTGGTTCAGTCCACTGAAAGCAAGTTGACCCTAGTATACCACATCATTCCAATTCACTCTATTCCTTGCACACCTTTCACTCTCCTGTATATTCAGGCCCAAAATGCTCAAAATAATTTTCAATCTATCCTTCCACCTCCAATATAGGCTCCTGCTTCTCATTCGCTTCACCTCTGACACATATATCCTCTTTGTCAACCTTTCCTCACTTATTCTCTCCATACATCCAAACCATTTCAACACACCCACTTCTGCTCTCTCAACCTCACTTTTTATATTACCACACAGCTCTCTTACCCTTTCATTACTTATTCGATCAAACCACATACTGTCCTCAAACATTTCATTTCCAACACATCCACCCTCGTCCACACAATCCTATCTACAGCCCATGCCTCGCAACCATACGATATTGTTGCAACTACTATTCCTTCAAACATACCCATTTTTGCTTTCCGAGGTAACATTTTCTCTTTCCACATATTCTTCATCGCTCCCAAAACCTTCACCCCTTTCCCCACCCTATGACTCACTTCTGCTTCCATGGTTCTATCCACTGCTAAGTCCACTTACTTCATTTTTTCTCCATTCAAACTTACATCCCAACTAAGTTGTCCCCAACACTGCTGAACCTAATAACTTTGCTCTTATTCACATTTACTCTCAACTTTCTCTTTTCACATACTTTTACAAACTCAGTCACCAACTTCTGCAGTTTCTCACCTGAATCAGCCACCAGTGCTGTATCACTGGTGAACAACAACAACAGGCCCTCTCATCCCCAACATACAGCATACTCGCCCCTCTCTCCAAAACTCTTGTAGTTATCTCCCTAACCACTCCATCCATACACAACTCAAACAACCATGGTAATATTACACACCAATGCTGCAGACTGATCTTCACTGGGAACAAATCACTCTCCTCTCTTCCTGTTCGTACATATGCTTTACACCCTTGATAAAAACTTCTCTGCTTCTGGCAACTTACCTCACACACCGTATATTCTTAAGACCTTCCACAGAGCACCTCTATCAACCTCATCATATGCCTTTTCAAGATCCATAAATACTTCATACAAATACATCTGTTTTTCTAAGTATTTCTCACATACATTCTTCAAAGCAAACACCTGATCCACACATCCTCTACTGCTTCTGAAACCACACTGTTCCTCCCCAGTCTGATACTCTGTACATGCCTTCAACCTCTCAATCAATACCCTCCTATACAATTTTCCACGTATGTTCAACAAACTTATGCCTCTGTAGTTTGAACACTCACCTTTATCCCCTTTCCCTTTATAAAATGGCACTACACATGCATTCCATCAATCCATACTCACAATGAATATTCTTATAAACCAATCAACAACACATTCACCATCTTTCTTAATAAATTCAACTGCCATATCATCCATTTCCACCACCTTGCCAGATTTCCTTTAATTCTAGGCTTTCACCACCTCTTCTTCACCAAACCATCCTCCCTGACTCTCTCACTCTGCACACTTACCCGACCAAAGCACCCCATATCTGCCACTCTATCATCTAACACATTCAACAATCCTTCAAAACATTCACTCCATCTCCTCACTCCATCACTATCCCCCCTTGCCTCCTTCACCAATGTTCCCATCTGTTCTCTTGTTTTTCACACATTATTCACCATGGTAAATAATGTTATATATGCCAATGTGAATGCCTGCAATATTTCTCTCACTTAAACTTAGCATAATTGGTTTTGCTAATACTGTTTTTTGTCTTTTTTAGGAGTATGGCTTACATTCTACCTGCTCTTAGAGCTGAATAGTCTCTGAGTTGATCAACTACTTTCATCATATCATCCCCAAATATTTCAATGTCAATGAGTACAGTTTCATCTTATTTGCCAAACAGTTCATCTTACAATTTCTCCTTACATTATGAATTGAATACTGATTCATACTGTTTAGTGAACATCCTTCATATCTCCTTAGGTTCCCGTTTAAGTCTACCTCTTATGTCAAATGGTCCAATTTCTGTTGTCTTGTTACTTGCTTTGTTTAAGTATATAAATAGTAATTTTGGAATCCTTTCCATGTTGTGTGCAACTTTTTTTTCATTCATTGTCCATTCTCTTCTCAGAGATTTCAATATTTCTACATCTGCATTTGTCATTTTCTCATTTAATTCTCTCATTCTTATTTTCATGGTTATACTATTTCTTAAATACTTTTCTACACTTTTCTTCAATCAATTCACAGTTTTCTGTTCCTAAGTATTTTCCATTTTGTACTTTTTTTTCGGTATGTATTAAATCAGTTTAATCTCTCACAATATGTTTTTGTGTTTGTTAAAACACCACTGTTTCTGGAGATCTTAGTCCATTTTGTGCTGATAATCTCAATAATCTTTTTCCAGTCTGATTAGTCATGCTGAAAATTAGTCACTCAACCCAGTCTATGTTTACAATGATTCATTTCCATTCTATACAGTGTTGTGACTGCTATGATACTGAAATCAGACAGACTTGTATTACTTATCTCTATATATGAAAACAGTGCCATGTCATTTTCAAAAAAACAATCTATCATACTGCTCTCTCTCGCTCGTCAGTCGATCTTTGGTTTACTTGCAAAAGCTGAATGAATCACATAAATCAATCAATCTTCGAAACTTTTCTCCATCTCCAGATCCATTATTCTTTCCTTTATAATTGTATCTGCAACCATAATCTACTCCTAATTCTTGCCATTCAATAAAATGGTAGTTAAATTCACCAGTTCATATTATCATAAGGTCACGTTTTTCTAATCCCTTCAAAATTTCTACAATTTTTGTTAAAATTATTCTAAGTCATTTAGCCGTTTTTCTGAGATGTGCATGACTACAGATTTATTGTGTTTATGGCTGAATTTATTACAATGATTAGTTCACATTTATTGCATCTCATCTTCATTACCAGCTTTCTGTCTAATTCATTAAGGACATACACTGCTACACCCCCATGTTTAAATTTGGCTCTAACAACTCTGAATGTTTCAAATTGCTCCCAGTTTGCTTCATCTTTCACTTTTCCATTAAGCCAGGTTCATAACATATCAATTAGGACTGTACTGTTCCCCCTTCTGTGTTCACTGATGTAATTAACTCTGATTCTAAAGTTCTCACTTTTGAGACTTTGAATGTTAATATACACTGTCATCCAAAGATTCTCAATTTCCTTGTCATTCCTCTGCTGATTTATAGTTACTGGGTATTTCCTCATATCTGTTAATTTTTGTGATTTATTTCATTTCCATTTTTTAAGTCTTCCTTAATATCTTCAATTTCTTGTGTTTAGTTACTTCATTTCCAAGTTTCAAAGAGGAGATTTTCTCAGTCATGTTGTGTGATTTTACTGCCACTTCATTCACATTTCTGTGAGAAATTTACTTATTTGGTTTTCTAATAAAAGAGAATTTATTTACAGTTTTTGGGTTTCTGTGGTAGTCATATCTCATTCCATCTTCTCCTCCTGTTTTGATTTATCTAGGTGAATTATACCATCATAATATTTTTCTGTGTCTATGTAAATGGTGGTATGCAATTTCTATAGTAATATTTGGACCATTATTGATTTCGATTTATTGTGGTATCTGTAGTGGTTTTTATTAGTTATTCATCTATTTTCTAGATCAAATTTGTTCCATAATTTTCTTCTTTGATTTTTATCAAATGGTTTCCATCTCTATTCAGATCCATTTGTAGATCTTTATTCATTAATATTATTATTATACTTCACCATTTCCTACATCAACGAGGTTGTGCCAGGAAACAGACAAAGAAAGACCCATCCACTCATATACACATATATACATACATGCACGTACACATATATCTTTCTATTATTCATTATTATACTTGATTGCCATTTCCTGCACCAAGCGAGGTAGTACCAAGAAACGGATGAAGAATGGCCCATCCACTCATATGCACATTTTTTTTTTTTTTTTTTATACTTTGTCGCTGTCTCCCGCGTTTGCGAGGTAGCGCAAGGAAACAGACGAAAGAAATGGCCCAACCCCCCCCATACCCATGTATATACATACGTCCACACACGCAAATATACATACCTACACAGCTTTCCATGGTTTACCCCAGACGCTTCACATGCCTTGATTCAATCCACTGACAGCACGTCAACCCCGGTATACCACATCGCTCCAATTCACTCTATTCCTTGCCCTCCTTTCACCCTCCTGCATGTTCAGGCCCCGATCACACAAAATCTTTTTCACTCCATCTTTCCACCTCCAATTTGGTCTCCCTCTTCTCCTGGCTCCCTCCACCTCCGACACATATATCCTCTTGGTCAATCTTTCCTCACTCATCCTCTCCATGTGCCCAAACCACTTCAAAACACCCTCTTCTGCTCTCTCAACCACGCTCTTTTTATTTCCACACATCTCTCTTACCCTTACGTTACTCACTCGATCAAACCACCTCACACCACACATTGTCCTCAAACATCTCATTTCCAACACATCCATCCTCCTGCGCACAACTCTATCCATAGCCCACGCCTCGCAACCATACAACATTGTTGGAACCACTATTCCTTCAAACATACCCATTTTGGCTTTCCGAGATAATGTTCTCGACTTCCACACATTCTTCAAGGCCCCCAGAATTTTCGCCCCCTCCCCCACCCTATGATCCACTTCCGCTTCCATGGTTCCATCCGCTGCCAGATCCACTCCCAGATATCTAAAACACTTCACTTCCTCCAGTTTTTCTCCATTCAAACTCACCTCCCAATTGACTTGACCCTCAACCCTACTGTACCTAATAACCTTGCTCTTATTCACATTTACTCTTAACTTTCTTCTTCCACACACTTTACCAAACTCAGTCACCAGCTTCTGCAGTTTCTCACATGAATCAGCCACCAGCGCTGTATCATCAGCGAACAACAACTGACTCACTTCCCAAGCTCTCTCATCCCCAACAGACTTCATACTTGCCCCTCTTTCCAAAACTCTTGCATTTACCTCCCTAACAACCCCATCCATAAACAAATTAAACAACCATGGAGACATCACACACCCCTGCCGCAAACCTACATTCACTGAGAACCAATCACTTTCCTCTCTTCCTACACGTACACATGCCTTACATCCTCGATAAAAACTTTTCACTGCTTCTAACAACTTTCCTCCCACACCATATATTCTTAATACCTTCCACAGAGCATCTCTATCAACTCTATCATATGCCTTCTCCAGATCCATAAATGCTACATACAAATCCATTTGCTTTTCTAAGTATTTCTCACATACAATCTTCAAAGCAAACACCTGATCCACACATCCTCTACCACTTCTGAAACCACACTGCTCTTCCCCAATCTGATGCTCTGTACATGCCTTCACCCTCTCAATCAATACCCTCCCATATAATTTACCAGGAATACTCAACAAACTTATACCTCTGTAATTTGAGCACTCACTCTTATCCCCTTTGCCTTTGTACAATGGCACTATGCACGCATTCCGCCAATCCTCAGGCACCTCACCATGAGTCATACATACATTAAATAACCTTACCAACCAGTCAACAATACAGTCACCCCCTTTTTTAATAAATTCCACTGCAATACCATCCAAACCTGCTGCCTTGCCGGCTTTCATCTTCCGCAAAGCTTTCACTACCTCTTCTCTGTTTACCAAATCATTTTCCCTAACCCTCTCACTTTGCACACCACCTCGACCAAAACACCCTATATCTGCCACTCTATCATCAAACACATTCAGCAAACCTTCAAAATACTCACATACATATATATAAATATCCATACACACACATATACATTATATCATTATTATCGTACTCAATTGCTGCTTCCTGCATCAGCGAGGTTGCGCCAGGAAACAGACTAAGAATGGCCCATCCACTCATATACACATATATATACATAAATGCACATATACAAACATATACATAACATACACACATATACATACACATACACAGACATATATACACGTGCACATATTCACATTTGCTAGCCTTCATCTATTCCTGGTGCTACATCACTATTCCTTGCATGCCTCTCCTCTCCTGTATGTTTAGACCCCGATCGCTCAAAATCTTTTTTACTCCATCCTTCCACCTCCAAGTTGGTCTCCCACTTCTCCTTGCTCCCTCCACCTCTGCCACATATATCCTCTTTGTCAATCTTTCCTCTCACTCTTCTGCTCTCTCAACCAAACTCTTTTCATTTCCACACATCTCTCTTACTCTTTCATTACTTACTCGATGAAACCACCTCACATTTTGTCCTCAAACATTTCACTTCATATACATACATATACATAAACATATCAGCATATACATACACATACAAAAACATATACATATATACACATGTACATATTCAAACTTGCTTGCCTTCAATCCATTTCTGGCATCACCTCGTTGCACAGGAAGTAGCATCACCAACCCATGCTTCAGCGAGGCAGCGCCAAGAAAATAGACAAAAAAGGCCACATTCGCTCACACTCAGTCTCTTACTGTCATGTGTAAAGCACCGAATCCACAGCTCCCTATCCACACCCTAGCCCCACAGACTTTTCCATAGTCTATCCCAAATGTTTTACATGCCCTGGTTCAGTCCATTGACCACACTTCTACCCTGGTATACTACATCATTATAATTAATTCTATTCCTTGCATGCCTCTCACCCTCCTGTACATTCAGGCCCCAATCACTCAAAATCGTTTTCACTCCATCCTTTCACCTCTGATTTGGTCTCCTGCTTCTCCTTGTTCCCTCCACCTCTAACAAATACATCCTCTTTGTCAACCTTTCCTCACTCATTCTCTCCACATGTCCAAACCATTTCAACACACCCTCTTCTGCTCTCTCAACCATACTCTTTTCATTACCACACATCTCCCTTATCCTTTCATCACTTACTCGATCAAACCAGCTCACACCACATCTTGTCCTCAAACATTTTGTTTCCTACACATCAATCCTCCTCTGCACAACCTTATCTATAGCCCATGCCTATTCCTTTAAACATACCCATTTTTGCTCTCTGAGATGATGTTCTCTCTTTCCACACATTCCTCATTGCACCCAGAACCTTCGCCCCCTCCCCCACCCTATGACTCACTTCCACTTCCATGATTCCATTCACTGCCAAGTTCACTCCCAGATATCTAAAACACTTTTCTTCCTCCAATTTTTCTCCATTCAAACTTACATCCCAACTAACTCATCCCTTAACCGCGCTGAACCTAATATCCTTGCTCTTATTCACATTTACTCTCAACTTTCTCCTTTCACACACTTTTCCAAACTCAGTCACCTATTTAATGTCATTTACCACTAACACTGTGTCTGTGTATGAAACCTGGCTGGAGTAAAAAAACAAGCTCAAAAGAAAGAAGACATATCAATTCTGTATCTTTCTGTAATATCAGGAGTTGTTAAACGTGTCGCAGTGTGCCAACATTTCAGTGGCTGTCAAGTTGCACTCCTCTGACCCAGGTAACTGTCTATTCTTTCTGCCTCACCCACACATGAATGACTGGCATTATGCCTACAAATGTGCAATCTCTTCTTGTCATAAATAACA
Organism: Panulirus ornatus; assembly: GCF_036320965.1. Lineage (NCBI taxonomy): Eukaryota > Metazoa > Arthropoda > Malacostraca > Decapoda > Palinuridae > Panulirus > Panulirus ornatus. The sequence goes on along the minus strand of NC_092244.1, from coordinate 19,964,810 downwards.
ACCGACAACTAACTCACATGAATCATTCTTCTTAACTAGATTTTCCTGCATTGAGCATTATGCACTAGCCCTGCCTTTTGGCAATATGGTAGGAGCAATAGATAGAAGCAGTAGTTAGGAACATTCAGGTAGGAGCATTAGGTAGAAATATTAGGCAGATGTAGTAGGTAGGAACATTAAGCAGCGGCATTAGAAAAGTAGTAAATAGAAATATTAGGTAGGAGCCTTTGCAAACACTGCACTAGAGTTGTCCTCTGCCAGTGGCCTGTTAAGGGTGAGGCATTAAAGGCTAAGAAGCGACACTGGGGTTCACTAGTTATGGAGACACTATTGTCATGGCCACCCCCTTGAGACAATTCCAGGTGGGAACAGGAGTCAGAGATACACAAAGATTGATAGATAATCAAACATGTCTTTCACAACCCCTCCAATCAATCAGCACAGGAAAAAAAGTATTATAATTTTCTGTAAATTTTCCATTAATACTGAGTGCTAATTTATCATTATGTCAGTGGAAAATATATGGTTTTTCTTTTAGTGCAATAGTAAGCAGTAGTTGGTGGGTAGCTACCAACCAAGGAGGTATATTACCAGTACTAACTGCTTGGATACTGGGAGGGTTAGCAACAGCAGCATAGTGAGTGTGAACTATGTGGTTGTCAAGTTGCACCCCACTGGGCCAGGGTTAGAAAATATGGCAATCACTGTACTGCCGGCTAATTGCACTGCCCTCATTACCACTCCTAACACTCAAGGGCAAATATTAATGAGGCTGAAATACGATACTGTAATCATTCTTTCATTAATGATGATAACAGTAGGATGTAAGTACATTAAGTACAAGAATAAGTCTGACTACATTCATATTCCTCTAACCTAGAAGCTTTTGCAGGCATCCCAGCTTTGAGATACATGTTGATAGCAGCAAGATAGTCGCCTTCTGCCTCCTTAAGCTGGCCAGCTCTCTCTTCCTGGTGTGTATCTAAAAGCCACTGCGTGTGTGCCCGACGGAGTGAATCAACTTCCGGATGGCCCTTCACTTCAGCTAGTTGAACAGCTGCAAAATTATTCAAAGAGAAAATAAAACATGAATATGGTGATCTACCATAAGAAGGACACTGAGAATCTGATTAATCAGATTCATGAGTGCCTTTTCAATGCAAGCTAAGCAATAAGACTCCTGAAGAGAGGAGGATTTTAAGGAAGAATGTTGCTATATAGATAAGGTCATTATCATGGGCAAAGTTATATGTATTGTTAACAAAATGCAAAAATAAAACAGATACGGCTATATGTATGAAAGGAGGAAGTTGAAACATGGACTTATTACTGTATTTCTTTCCCCTTATCTATATCTTATTATTACACTTAATTGGTGTTTCCCATGTCAGTGAGGTAGTGCCAGGAAATAGAAAAAGAATGGCCATCCACTCATATACACTTAATTCTTTTACAATTACTGACACACAGGTCTCCCTTTTTTACACAATTTTCAAAAGAATCTGATTTCCACACAAATGGTTCACCTTTAACTACCCAATCTTTAGTTTATACTAAGCTAAGATTCACACTAATGCAGTTGTGCCTTAATAATATATGAAGGAAAATTGGTGAATATTTACTTTATATTTCTCTAAAAGTGATGATAAAATAGTGAAAGACTGTTTAATCAATAATTTCTTTCAAGTTTGTTTACCGTTCCTCGCATCCGTGAAGTAGTGCCAGGAAATGAAGAAAAAACCTCATTCACTTACATCCATTCTCTAGCTATGTGTGATGCACTGAAACCATAACCCCCTGTCCATAACCAGGCACCACAGACCTTTTTGTAGTTTCTCCCAGCTGCTTACAGTACATCATTCCCTGTACACCACAGTTTCCATAAATCTATCTCATGCATACATTTCTCCATCCTGCATTTTCAGTCCCTGGACACTCAAAATTTTATTCATTTCATCCTTCTATCTCAAATTCAGCTTCTCCATTCTGCTAGTCCCTTCCAATTCTGAAATATACTTTCTTTCTCAACCTCTCCTCACTCATTCCCTCCAGATCCAACCATTCATTTCAGCACATCATCTTCACCCCTATCAACTGTATTCTTATCACCACATCTCTGTCTTACTACATCATTGCTCACTTGATTAACCCTTCGCACACCACACACATACTGTCCTTAAACATTTCATTTACAGCACATTCTCCCTCTTCCACACATTTTCATCTACAGCCCATGCCTCACATACATGTAACACCTTTGGGACTACTATACCCTCAAACATACCCATTTTTGCCCCCCCAGAGAGTGACCTCTCTTTCCACAAATTCCTCAATGCTTGCCTCCTCACCCACCCTATGAATAAGCTCAGTTTTCATGTTCCATTCACTGCCATAGCTACTTGCAGGTATCTAAAACATTTCACTTCTTCCAAGTTCTTTCCATTCAAACTCATACTCAACTAACCTGACTCTCCTTGCTGATAAACCTAATAATCATACTTCAATTCACACTAGTCTCAACTTTCTCCTTTCACACACTCCCCTATACTTTGACACTTGATTCTACAGTTTCTTATCTGAATCTGTCACAAAAATCATACCATCAGAAAACAACACAGTACATACCTGTCCCTTTCTCAGACCCGAGCATTTAAACTCCCTCGCTACCTAATCCACAAACAGATTAAACATCCATGGTGACAAATTACACATCTGCAACTCTCCATACTCACACATATGCCTCACTCACTTAATAAAAATTCCTCATTGCTTGTACAAGCTTTCCTCCTATACTGTATATTCATAACACCTTCTACAAAGTATCTCTACAAATCTAAAATATGCTTTCTCCAGATCCATAAATGGCACATACTTAACTTTCTGTTTCTCTAAATATTTCACACACACATTCTTCAAAGCAAACACCTGATCCACATATCCTATACCACTTCTGAAAACACGATGTTCCTCCTTAATCTGATGCTCTGTGCATGAACCTATGATTTCACTCATCTCTCCATAAAACTTACCAGGTACTTTCAACAAACTTATACCTCCGTAATTTGGACATTCATCTTTGTCCCCCTTGCCTTTATACTATATGTGGAACTATACAATCATTCTGCCAATCCTAAGGCACCTCACCATGATCCATACATACAATGTACTTCCTAATTAACCAATCAGCTACACAGTTACCTCCTTTCTCAAGAAAGTGACTGTGAATAGATATGGCAGCAAATGGAACCATGGGAGTTGAAGTAAGCCACAGGGCAAGAGAGGGGGCAAAGGTCATGGGCACATCAAGGAATATGTGGAAAGAGAGGTCACTATCTTTAAGGGCAAAGATGGGTATGTCTTATGGTACAGTGGTCCTGTTGGTGCTATATGGGTGCGAGGCATGGGTCTTAGACAAAAATGTAAGAGATAGGGTAACTATACTGGAGGTGAAATTTTTAAGGAATATGATTGGTGTAAAGAGGGTTGATTTGAAGGCTTGGGACCTGAACATGCAGGAGGGTGTGAGGTGTGCAAGGGAGAGAATGCACTGAAGTGATATTGTTTATAGGGATGATATACTGTCAATGGCCCGTACATATAAATAGGATGCAATCAAAGGAAACCATGGAAAGGTCTGTGGGACCTGAATATGGATAAGGGTCTCTTGTTTCGATGCATTATATTATGACAGGTAGTGAGTCAATGTGAGCAAATAAGGTAATTTCTTTCGTCTTTTACTAGCACTACTTCACTAATGCAAGGAATGGCAAACAATTTAATAGTAAAGAGGACTGCTGCAATATAAGACCACATAAGGGGATCAGTTGGCTAAATTCTGCTAGTGCCCATCTTTTTTATATGATTACTTCTCTAATAATGTATTCTTCCATGTCATACTAGGTTATTTTTTCTATATATACTACCGCTTAATGTCATTTCCAAACAAATCTTGTTCTACATTAGTTCATGGCATTTTTTTATGTCTCTTGCTCAATCAGTCAAAGAACTTTGATATTCACTGTCCTTCTTTAAGTCTTTAAAAAACATGCTCTTGGAAATTGCTATACTGGTTTCTTTTGTTTAAAAAATATCACCATTCTATTTTTCATAAACATTGTTCTTAGTATTTCTTGATACTTTCCTTTTACTCTAAACAACAATCACATACTATATTGTTTGTATACTTCTTGACATTGCCTTAACTATTTTCTTTCCAAAATATTACCACTTCACTGAAAAACTGCATTTGTTTTTCCTTTCTCCTGAGATGACTGTATTTTCATGTAACCTTAATTTCATTTCTGTGTTATATCATCATAATTCATGCATGTGTGTGTGTGTGTGTGTCATGTGCATGTGTGTGTCATGTGCATGTGTGTGTGTGTGTGTCTTGTGCATGTGTGTGTGTGTGTGTGTGTGTGTGTGTGTGTATAACATGAATTTTAGCCAGAATGGCAGGGATAGTGCAAAGCACTCACAACAGGTCTTCCTTGATGAATATGAATGTTTTCAGCTCCCACCTGCATTACATAATTTTCTATTCTTATTTATAGCTTCCTGGTTGGGTTGTCATATTTTTGTCTGATTTTTCTTTGGTATGATCCATGGAATTCCTAAAGGTTTAATAGCCCTGCATATTCCTCATTGAGAAGCTTTCACAGTTATACCTTTAATTTGTTTCAAGACTATATAGTTGCAGTTCTTTAGTCTTTCACAGAAGTTCATATGTTCCATCCCCTCGAGTTTGCTTGTGAAGTGCTTCTAAATTCTTTAAAATTTGTTAACCAGTCTGTTTCACTGGTGACCACCCAACACAGCACTATTCAATTTTGCTTCTTAATTATACATTAAATTGTCTCATCAATAAGTTTCATCTCTCACAGAATAGTACTGCTCATCACTTCATTGTGACATACTCCTAATATGCTCTGTGATTTGTAGCTTTTCATTTATGATGACACCTACTACATTTGTTTCACTTTCTATCATTTTGTTAGAGAGAGAGAGAGAGAGAGAGAGAGAGAGAGAGAGAGAGAGAGAGAGAGAGAGAGAGAGAGAGAGAGAGAGAGAGAGAGAGAGGGGGGGGGTGGGGGGGAGGGGTAAGTCACTTTCTCAGTTCACTTATCATTAACTCCAGTAGTGTAGTTTTCTGCTGTACATCTCCCTTGTTCTTGAGGCTTGACACATATGTCAAACAAATGGAATTTGACCTGTTTTGGGCAATTTGCTATTTGTAATCCTAGGACCCTGTGAATAGCAGATGTCAGCAAGTTGTGAATGCTTTTACTCTTGTATAAGAAGGGGTATTGGTAGTCTACAGTATTATGGCACTTTTCTCCTAAAAGGAGTGCATTGCATTTATTCCTCTTCGCAGCTCCTGCTAGGCACAGACTAACTGACCCTGAGTAGTACTGTCAGGCTAATGCTGATGATGCTGGTAAATTCCAGTTCAAATTGCTCCTTTAGAAGGACTTGCTTCTAAAATACATATATTGACAGAGAAGGCTAGCACCCTTTGAGTCTGGGTCGACTCACGAAGTTCAGTTTGCTAAACATCAGGGATTATATTGAAGCAAAATCCTTCAGCACCCATCTCCCACACTGAAAGAAACTGTTTCTGGCTTAATCTTCAAGCTCAATCTTCAAGGATTTAGACTGGAAGGGTTAACTAAGCATGAAATCTTGTATACTCCTTTTTTCAGCTCACAGATAGCTTGTAGCTACAGGAAAATAATTCTAGGTATGTCCTTTCCAATCTTTTCTTGGTTTGGAAGGAACTTGAGGTTCTGGTACCCCTATGATGGAAATATGCAATCACTTTCGGAAGTTAATACAACTACTGGCACCATTATTATTCCGTCCAGAATACTTAGCATGCAATTTTAGGAACCAACATGTGATAGCCTTACAGGTTTTCTACCTGATGGTTTACCTGCTTCTAGAGCTTCCTTTACAGAAATTAAATACATTGTCTTGCTGAGGAATTTTCCTGTTAACAACACTGCAGTAAAATGCTAATTAAGGTAAGATCTACTATCTCCTTTCTAGGAGAAGGTTTGTATCATTCATGAGTATCACTGATTGTCATGTAACCTTGCAGTTCTACACAATGATATGGCAAGGTTACTGACAGGGAAGGGACTTTTTTTGAGTATGTTAAACCTTTCCCTTTTTCATGGTATTATTAGAGCATTATTCTCAATACTGGGTTAACACATGGAGTTCCACTATCCTTAATCTTGACCTGCTTATTCTAAGTTTTCTTTTTTGTTGGTCTTACAGACATACAGGAGGAATTTTGAAAAAGTATTCCATGATGGACTCCTTAAAATGTTTTTATCATCTCTTTTTTGAGCATGATGTCTCAGGCAATAGGTTAGATTTCCATCCTTCAAGGTTCAGGTAGAAAAGTGAGGTAAGAACAGAAGTCCCTACACAACAATTAGGATGCAAGTCCCATGGTAAAAAATCATTCTCCAGGATTTTCCCTATCATTCAAGAAATGTACAAAGAATGGGCCAACATCCTACTGTGGTTGCTGTCCATGACAACAGAGATAGGAGTTCAGTTGAATCTTTTCTTTGAAGGTGAATTATCAGAGATCTCTGAATACCTTCTTGTCAGCGATGATTTCTCTATTGCTAGAAAAGGACACTCACAATTTTTGTTTTGTCTAGATTTCGAACTATGGAACCATAAGTCGAATTCTCCTAAATTCTGAGATGATATCTAATCAAGGTGTTTTTGATTTTGTTCATCCCAAGTGAGACATTTGTAATGCCAGGCTGTCAGCTATACATTTCGTCTTAGTAAATTCCACAGTATTAACACATTAGACTACTTCATTTGGGATCAGGAACCCTATCCAAGTACAGTGTTGTTAGATACTACACTGCAGAATTTAACATTGGAACTTGAAGTTCTTGATTTATCTAAGGAAGCTTAAAAAAGAATTTTAAGGAACAGAAGAAAAGGTGACAGTATCAAAACCAATGAAGTACGAAATGGGTGATTATTGGTGCCTATGCACCTGGTCATGAGAAGAAAGATCATGAGAGGCTCGTGTTTTGGGAGCAGCTGAGTGAGTGTGTTAGCAGATTTGATGCATGAGACCAGGTTATACTGATGGGTGATTTAAATGTGATGGTGAGTAATGTGGCAGTTGAGGGTATAATTAGCGTACATGGGGTATTCAGTGTTGTAAATGGAAATGGTGAAGAGCTTGTGAATTTGTGTGCTGAAAATAGACTGGTGACTAGGAATACTTAGTTCAAAAAGAGTGATATACATAAGTATATGGAGGGGAGTAGGAGAGATGGTCAAAGAGTATTACTGGATTACGTGTTAGCTGATAGGCATGTAAAACGGAGACTTTTGGATGTTAATGTGCTGAGAGGGGATGTCTGATCACTATCTTATGGAGCTGAGGGTGAAGATTTGTAAAGGTTTTCTTGAAAGAAGAGAGAATGTCAGAGAGAAAAGATTGATGAAGGTGAGCAAGCCTGGAAAGAAGCCTTGTGGGAGGAGGTACCTGGAGAAATTGTGTGTAAAATGGCAAAAAGTGAGAGCAAATGACATGAGGGGAGTGAGTGAGGAATGGGAAGTATTAAGGGAAGCAGTGATGGCTTGCACAAAAGATGCATGTGGGATGAGAAAGGTGGTATGTGAGCAGATTACAAAGGGTAGTGAGTGGTGGGATGAAGAAGTAAAGTTGTTCGTGAAAGATAAGAGGCATTTGGATGATATTTACAAGAAAAGAGTGCAAATGACTGGGAGATGTATAAAAGTAAGGGGCAGGAGGTCTAGAGAAAGGTGCAAGGGCTGGAAAAGAGGGCAAACAAGAGTCGAGGTGAGAGAGTATCATTGAATTTTTTTTGTTTTTTTTTGTTATACTTTGTTGCTGTCTCCTGCGTTAGCAAGGTAGCACAAGGAAACAGACAAAAGAATGGCCCACCCCACCCACATACACATGTATATACATAAATGCCCACACACGCACATATACACACCTATACATTTCAACATATACATTTTTTTTTTTTTGCTTTGTCGCTGTCTCCCGCGTTTGCGAGGTAGCGCAAGGAAACAGACGAAAGAAATGGCCCAACCCCCCCCCATACACATGTATATACATACGTCCACACACGCAAATATACATACCTACACAGCTTTCCATGGTTTACCCCAGACGCTTCACATGCCCTGATTCAATCCACTGACAGCACGTCAACCCCAGTATACCACATCGATCCAATTCACTCTATTCCTTGCCCTCCTTTCACCCTCCTGCATGTTCAGGCCCCGATCACACAAAATCTTTTTCACTCCATCTTTCCACCTCCAATGTGGTCTCCCACTTCTCCTCGTTCCCTCCACCTCTGATACATATATCCTCTTGGTCAATCTTTCCTCACTCATTCTCTCCATGTGCCCAAACCATTTCAAAACACCCTCTTCTGCTCTCTCAACCACGCTCTTTTTATTTCCACACATCTCTCTTACCCTTACATTACTTACTCGATCAAACCAGCTCACACCACACATTGTCCTCAAACATCTCATTTCCAGCACATCCACCCTCCTGCGCACAACTCTATCCATAGCCCATGCCTCGCAACCATACAACATTGCTGGAACCACTATTCCTTCAAATATACCCATTTTGGCTTTCCGAGATAATGTTCTCGACTTCCACACATTCTTCAAGGCTCCCAGGATTTTCGCCCCTTCCCCCACCCTATGATCCACTTCCGCTTCCATGGTTCCATCCGCCAGATCCACTCCCAGATATCTAAAACACTTTACTTCCTCCAATTTTTCTCCATTCAAACTTACCTCCCAATTGACTTGACCCTCAACCCTACTGTACCTAATAACCTTGCTCTTTTTCACATTTACTCTTAACTTTCTTCTTTCGCACACTTTACCAAACTCAGTCACCAGCTTCTGCAGTTTCTCACATGAATCAGCCACCAGCGCTGTATCATCAGCGAACAACAACTGACTCACTTCCCAAGCTCTCTCATCCCCAACAGACTTCATACTTGCCGCTCTTTCCAAAACTCTTGCATTCACCTCCCTAACAACCCATACAGTCACCCACTTTTTTAATAAATTCCACTGCAATACCATCCAAACCTGCTGCCTTGCCGGCTTTCATCTTCCGCAAAGCTTTTACTGCCTCTTCTCTGTTTACCAAATCATTTTCCCTAACCCTCTCACTTTGCACACCACCTCGACCAAAACACCCTATATCTGCCACTCTATCATCAAACACATTCAACAAACCTTCAAAATACTCACTCCATCTCCTTCTCACATCACCACTACTTGTTATCACCTCCCCATTTGCGCCCTTCACTGAAGTTCCCATTTGCTCCCTTGTCTTACGCACTTTATTTACCTTCTTCCAGAACATCTTTTTATTCTCCCTAAAATTTAATGATACTCTCTCACCCTAACTCTCATTTGCCCTCTTTTTCACCTCTTGCACCTTTCTCTTGACCTCCTGTCTCTTTCTTTTATACATCTCCCACTCAATTGCATTTTTTCCCTGCAAAAATCGTCCAAATGCCTCTCTCTTCTCTTTCACTAATAATCTTACTTCTTCATCCCACCACTCACTACCCTTTCTATACATATACATATACATACACAGACAAATACATATATACACATGTATCTATTCATACATGCTGCCTTCATCCATTCCCATCGCCGCTCCACCACACATGAAATGGCACCCCCCTCCCACCATGTGCGCGCAAGGTAGCGTTAGGAGAAGACAACAAAGGCTACATTCGTTCACACTCACTCTCTAGCTATCATGTGTAATGCACCGAAATCACAGCTCCCTTTCCACATCCAGGCCCCATAAAAATTTCCATGGGTTACCACAGACGCTTCATACGTCCTGGTTCAATCCATTGATGGCACGTCAACTCGGGTATAACACATCGTTCCAATTCACTCTATTCCTTGCACACCTTTCACCCTCCTGTATGTTCAGGCCCTGATCGCTCAAAATCTTTTTCACTCCATCCTTCCACCTCCAATTTGGTCTCCCACTTCTCGTTCCTTCCACCTCTGACACATATATCCTATCTGTCAATCTTTCCCCACTCATTCTCTCCATGTGATCAAACCATTTCAATACACCCTCTTCTGCTCACTCAACCACACTCTTTTTATTAACACACATCTCTCTTACCCTGTTATTACTTACTCAATCAAAACACCTCATACCACATATTATTCTCAAACATCTCATCTTCAACACATCCACCCTCTTCCACACAACCTTATTTATAGTCCATGCCTCACAACCATAAAACATTGTTGGAACCACTATTCCTTCAAACATACCCATTTTTGCTCTCCGAGATAATGCTCTCACTTTCCACACATTCTTCAATGCTCCCAGGACTTTCATCCCCTCCCGCACCCTATGACTCACTTCCACGGTTCCATCTGCTGCCAAATCCACTCCCAGATCTCTAAACTCTTCACTTCCTCCAGTTTTTCTCCATTCAAACTTACCTCCCAACTGACTCTCAGCTTTCTTCTTTCACACACTTTACCAAACTCAGCCACCAACTTCTGCAGTTTCTCACCCGAATCAGCCAACAGTGCTGTATCGTCAGCGAACAACAACTGACTCACTTCCCAAGCTCTCTCATCCACAACAGACTTCATACTTGCCCCTCTACCCAAAATTCTTGTATTCACCTCCCTAAAAACCCCATCCATAAACAAATTAAGCAACCATGGAGACATCACACACCCTGCCGCAAACTGACATTTACTGGGAACCAATCACTTTCCTCTCTTCCCAATCTTACACATGCCTTACATCCTCAATAAAAACTTTTCACTGCTTCTAGCAACTTACCTCCCACACCATATACTTTTAATACCTTCCACAAGGCATCTCTATCAACACTATCATATGCTTTCTCCAGATCCATAAATGCTACATACAAATCCATCTGTTTTTCTAAGTATTTCTCACATACATTCTTCAAAGCAAACACCTGATCCACACATCCCCTACCACTTCTGAAACCACACTGCTCTTCCCCAATCTGATGCTCTGTATATGTCTTGACCCTCTCAATCAATAACCTCCCATATAATTTCCCAGAAATACTCAACAAACTTATACCTCTGTAATTTGAACACTCACCTTTACACCCTTTGCCTTTGTACAGTGGCACTATGCATGCATTCTGCTAATCTTCAGAAACTTCACCATGAACCATAAATGCATTGAATATCCTCACCAACCAGTCAGCAACACAGTCACCCCCTTTTTTTAATACATTCCACTGCAATACCATCCAAATATGCCACCTTGCTGGCTTTCATCCTTCACAAAGCTTTCACTAACTCTTCTCTGTTTACCAAATCACTCTCCCTGACCCTCTCACTTCTCACACCATCTTGACCAAAACACCCTATATCTGCCACTCTATCATCACATTCAACAAGCCTTCAAAATACTCACTCCATCTCCCTCTCACTTCACTGAATTTTAGGGAGGATAAAAATATGTTATGGAAGGAGGTAAATAACGTAAGACAAGAGAACAACGGGGAACATCGGTGAAGGTGGCAAGTGGGGAAGTAATAACAAGTAGTGATAAAGTGAGGAGATGGATTTAGTATTTTGAAGGTTTAATGAATGTGTTTGATGACAAGAGTGGCAGACATAGGGTGTTTCTAGTCAAGGTGGTGTGCGAAGTGACAGGGTCATGGAGAATGGTTTGGTTAAGAGAGGAGGTAGTAAAAGCTATGTGGAAGATGAAATCCGGCAAGGTGGTAGCTCTGGATGGTATTGCAGTGGAATTTTTTATAAAAGGGGGTGACTGTGTTGTTGATTGGTTGGTTAGGATATCAGTGTATGTACGGATCATGGTGAAGTGTCTGAGGATTGGTGGAATGCATGCATAGTGCCACTGTACAAAGGCAAAGGGGATAAAAGTGAGGGTTCAAACTACAGAGATATAAGTTTGTTGAGCATTCCTGGGAAAGTGTATGGGGGTATTAATTGAGAGGGTGAAGGCATGTACAGAGCATCAGATTGGTGAAGAGCAGTGTGATTTCATTGGTGGTAGAGGATGTGTGGATCAGGTGTTTGCTTTGAAGAATATGTGTGAGAAATAATTAGAAAAACAGATGGATTTGTATGTAGCATCTATGGATCTGGAGAAGGCATATGATAGTGTTGATAGAGATGCTGTGTGGAAGGTCTTAAGAGTATACGGTGTTGGAGGTAAGTAGCCAGAACCAGTAAAATGTTTTTACCAAGGCTGTAATGCACGTTTACGAGTAGGAAGAAAGAAGGGTGACTGGTTCCCAGTGAAGGTCAGTCTGTGGCAGGGGTGTGTGATGTCCCCATGGTCGTTTAATTTGTTTATAGATGGGGTGGTTAGGGAGGTAAGTGCAAGAGTTTTGGAGAGAGAGGCAAGTATGCAGTGTGTTGGGGATGAGAGGAACTGGGAAGTGAGTCAGTTGTTGTCTGCCAAGGATACAGCTCTAGAAGCTGATTCGAGTGAGAAACTGCAGAGGTTGGTGAATTAGTTTGGAAAAGTGTGTGAAAGAAGAAAGTTGAGAGTAAATGTAGGTTCAGTAGGGTTGAGGAACAAGTTAATCAGAATGTAAGTTTGGATGGAGAAAATTGGAGGAAGTGAAGTGTTTTTGATATCTGGGAGTGGACATAGCAGCAAATGGAACCATGGAAGCAAAAGTGAATCAAAGGGTGGGGGAGGGAGAGAAGGTTCTGGGAGTGATGAAGAATGTGTGGAAGGAGAGAACATTATCTCAGAGAGCAAAAATAGGTATGTTTGAAGGAATAGTAGTTCCAACAATGTTATATGGTTGCAAGCCATTGGCTATAGACAGGGTTGTATGGAAGAGGGTGAATGTATTGGAAATAAAATGTTTCAGGACAATACGTGGTGTGAGGAGGTTTGATTGAGTAAGTAACAAAAGGGTAAGAGAGATGTGTGGAAATAAAAAGTGTGGGTGACAGAGCAGAAGAGGGTGTGTTGAAATGATTTGGACATATGGAAAGAATGAGAGAGGAATGAATGACAAAAAGGATACATGTATCTGAGGTGGAGGGAACAAGGAGAAGCAGGAGACTAAATTGGAGGTGGAAGGATGGAGTGAAAAAAGATTTTAAGCAATAGGGGCCTGAACATACAGGAAGGTGAGAGACATGCAAGGAATAGAGTTAATTGGAACAATGTGGTATACTGGGGTTGACATGCTGTCAATGGACTGAACCAGGGCATGTAAAATGTCTGAGGTAAACCATGGAAAGGTCTGTGGGGCCTGCATGTGGAAAGGGAGCTGTAGTTTCAGTGCATTACACATGGCAGCTAGAGACTGCAAAAAAATGTGGCCTTTTTGTGTTTTCCTGGCGATCCCTAGCTGAAGCAGGGGGTAGTGATGCTGTTTCCTGTGTGGCAGGTAGTGCCGGAAATGGATGAAGGCAAGGAAGTATGAATAAGTACATGTGTATGTATGTGAGGATATTCCCTCTAATACTCAGTACTCTGTTCTTAACGCTAACATGGGAAATGGTGAATATGCATGAAAAAAGAGTATGTCTGTATTTGTATGTATATATAAATATATGTGTATATGTTATGTACATATGTATATGTTGATATGTATATATGGGGAAGAACAGTGTGGTTTAAGAAGTGGTAGAGGATGTGTGGATCAGGTGTTTGCTTTGAGGAATGTTTTTTTTTTTTTTTTTTTTTTTTTTGCTTTGTCGCTGTCTCCCGCGTTTGCGAGGTAGGGCAAGGAAACAGACAAAAGAAATGGCCCAACCCACCCCCATACACATGTATATACATACGTCCACACACGCAAATATACATACCTACACAGCTTTTCATGGTTTACCCCAGACGCTTCACATGCCCTGATTCAACCCACTGACAGCACGTCAACCCCGGTATACCACATCGATCCAATTCACTCTATTCCTTGCCCTCCTTTCACCCTCCTGCATGTTCAGGCCCCGATCACACAAAATCTTTTTCACTCAATCTTTCCAGCTCCAATTTGGTCTCCCACTTCTCCTCGTTCCCTCCACCTCCGACACATATATCCTCTTGGTCAATCTTTCCTCACTCATTCTCTCCATGTGCCCAAACCATTTCAAAACACCCTCTTCTGCTCTCTGAACCATGCTCTTTTTTTTCCACACATCTCTCTTACCCTTACGTTACTTGCTCGATCAAACCACCTCACACCACACATTGTCCTCAAACATCTCATTTCCAGCACATCCATCCTCCTGCGCACAACTCTATCCATAGCCCACGCCTCGCAACCATACAACATTGTTGGAACCACTATTCCTTCAAACATACCCATTTTTGCTTTCCGAGATAATGTTCTCGACTTCCACACATTCTTCAAGACTCCCAGGATTTTCGCCCCCTCCCCCACCCTATGATCCACTTCCGCTTCCATGGTTCCATCCGCTGCCAGATCCACTCCCACATATCTAAAACACTTTACTTCCTCCAGTTTTTCTCCATTCAAACTTACCTCCCAATTGACTTGACCCTCAACCCTACTGTACCTAATAACCTTGCTCTTATTCACATTTACTTTTAACTTTCTTCTTTCACACACTTTACCAAACTCAGTCACCAGCTTCTGCAGTTTCTCACATGAATCAGCCACCAGTGCTGTATCATCAGCGAACAACAACTGACTCACTTCCCAAGCTCTCTCATCCCCAACAGACTTCATACTTGCCCCTCTTTCCAAAACTCTTGCATTCACCTCCCTAACAACCCCATCCATAAACAGATTAAACAACCATGGAGACATCACACACCCCTGCCGCAAATCTACATTCACTGAAAACCAATCACTTTCCTCTCTTCCTACACGTACACATGCCTTACATCCTCGATAAAAACTTTTCACTGCTTCTAACAACTTGTCTCCCACACCATATATTCTTAATACCTTCCACAGAGCATTTCTATCAACTATATCATATGCCTTCTCCAGATCCATAAATGCTACATACAAATCCATTTGCTTTTCTAAGTATTTCTCACATACATTCTTCAAAGCAAACACCAGATCGACACATCCTCTACCACTTCTGAAAACACACTGCTCTTCCCCAATCTGATGCTCTGTACATGCCTTCACCCTCTCAATCAATACCCTCCCATATAATTTACCAGGAATACTCAACAAACTTATACCTCTGAAATTTGAGCACTCACTCTTATCCCTTTTGCCTTTGTACAATGGCACTATGCACGCATTCCGCCAATCCTCAGGCACCTTACCATGAGTCATACATACATTAAATAACCTTACCAACCAGTCAATAATACAGTCACCCCCTTTTTTAATAAATTCCACTGCAATACCATCCAAACCTGCTGCCTTGCCGGCTTTCATCTTCCGCAAAGCTTTTACTAACTCTTCTCTGTTTACCAAATCTTTTTCCCTAACCCTTTCACTTTGCACACCACCTCGACCAAAACACCCTATATCTGCCACTCTATCATCAAACACATTCAACAAACCTTCAAAATACTCACTCCATCTCCTTCTCACATCACCACTACTTGTTATCACCTCCCCATTTGCGCCCTTCACTGAAGTTCCCATTTGCTCCCTTGTCTTACGCACTTTATTTACCTTCTTCCAGAACATCTTTTTATTCTCCCTAAAATTTAATGATACTCTCTCACCCCAACTCTCATTTGCCCTCTTTTTCACCTCTTGCACCTTTCTCTTGACCTCCTGTCTCTTTCTTTCATACATCTCCCACTCAATTGCATTTTTTCCCTGCAAAAATCGTCCAAATGCCTCTCTCTTCTCTTTCACTAATAATCTTACTTCTTCATCCCACCACTCACTACCCTTTCTAATCAACCCACCTCCCACTCTTCTCATGCCACAAGCATCTTTTGCGCAATCCATCACTGATTCCCTAAATACATCCCATTCCTCCCCCACTCCCCTTACTTCCATTGTTCTCACCTTTTTCCATTCTGTACTCAGTCTGAAGAATGTATGTAAGAAATACTTGGAAAAGCAAATGGATTTGTATGTAGCATTTATGGATCTGGAGAAGGCATATGATAGAGTTGATAGAGATGCTCTGTGGAAGGTATTAAGAATATATGGTGTGGGTGGCAAGATTTTAGAAGCAGTGAAAAGTTTTTATCGAGGATGTAAGGCATGTGTACATGTAGGAAGAGAGGAAAGTGATTGGTTCTCAGTGAATGTAGGTTTGCGGCAGGGGTGTGTGATGTCTCCATGGTTGTTTAATTTGTTTAAGGATGGGGTTGTTAGGGAGGTGAATGCAAGAGTTTTGGAAAGAGGGGCAAGTATGAAGTCTGTTGTGGATGAGAGAGCTTCGGAAGTGAGTCAGTTGTTGTTCGCTGATGATACAGCACTGGTGGCTGATTCATGTGAGAAACTGCAGAAGCTGGTGACTGAGTTTGGTAAAGTGTGTGAAAGAAGAAAGTTAAGAGTAAATGGGAATAAGAGCAAGGTTATTAGGTACAGTAGGGTTGAGGGTCAAGTCAATTGGGAGGTAAGTTTGAATGGAGAAAACCTGGAGGAAGTAAAGTGTTTTAGATATGTGGGAGTGGATCTGGCAGCGGATGGAACCATGGAAGCGGAAGTGAATCATAGGGTGGGGGAGGGGGCGAAAATCCTGGGAGACTTGAAGAATGTGTGGAAGTCGAGAACATTATCTCGGAAAGCAAAAATGGGTATGTTTGAAGGAATAGTGGTTCCAACAATGTTGTATGGTTGCGAGGCGTGGGCTATGGATAGAGTTGTGCGCAGGAGGGTGGATGTGCTGGAAATGAGATGTTTGAGGACAATGTGTGGCGTGAGGTGGTTTGATCAAGTAAGTAATGTAAGGGTAAGAGAGATGTGTGGAAATAAAAAGAGTGTGGTTGAGAGAGCAGAAGAGGGTGTTTTGAAATGGTTTGGGCACATGGAGAGAATGAGTGAGGAAAGATTGACCAAGAGGAAATATGTGTCAGAGGTGGAGGGAATGAGGAGAAGTGGGAGACCAAATTGGAGCTGGAAAGATGGAGTGAAAAAGATTTTGAGTGATCGGGGCCTGAACATGCAGGAGGGTGAAAGGCGGGCAAGGAATAGAGTGAATTGGATCGATGTGGTATACCGGGGTTGACGTGCTCAGTGGATTGAATCAGGGCATGTGAAGCGTCTGGGGTAAACCTTGGAAAGTTGTGTGGGGCTTGGATGTAGAAAGGGAGCTGTGGTTTCGGGCATTATTGCATGACAGCTAGAGACTGAGTGTGAACGAATGGGGCCTTTGTTGTCTTTCCCTAGCGCTACCTCGCACACATGAGGGGGAAGGGAGATGGCGATGGGAACAAATAAAGGCAGACAATGTGAATTGTGTGCATGGGTATATATGTATGTGTCTGTGTGTGTATATATATGTGTACATTGAGATGTATAGGTATGTATATTTGCGTGTGTGGACGTGTGTGTATATACATGTGTATGGGGGTGGGTTGGGCCATTTCTTTCTTCTGTCTCCTTGCGCTACCTCACAAATGTGGGAGACAGCGACAAAGCAAAATAAATAAATAAATACATGTGTATATGTTGATATGTATATATGTATATATACGTGTATATGTTGATATATATATATGTATGTATATGTGCGTGTATGGGAGTTTATGTATATATATGTGTATATGAGTGGATGGGCCATTCTTCATTTGTTTCCTGGTGCTACCTCGCTTGAGACCGGGAACAGCGATTAAATATAATAAATAGATAAATTCACTAAAGATAGAGTGTGACAATGAAATATTGTGGCTAGCAGCAAGCCTGTTTGCAGATGATACTGTGTTGTTTGGTGAGAGTGAAGATGAGTTGCAGAAGGTTGTAAGTGTATTTTATGACATGTGTATGCACAGGAGATTATCAAAGACAAATGCAAGTAAAAGTTATAGTGATGGGTGATTTGAATGCAAAGGTGAGTAATGTGGCAGTTGAGGGAATAATTGGTATACATGGGGTGTTCAGTGTTGTAAATGGAAATGGTGAAGAGCTTGTAGATTTATGTGCTGAAAAAGGACTAGTGATTGGGAATACCTGGTTTAAAAAGAGAGATATACATAAGTATGCGTATGTAAGTAGGAGAGATGGCCAGAGAGTGTTATTGGATTACGTATTAATTGAAAGGCGCGCGAAAGAGAGACTTTTGGATGTTAATGTGCTGAGAGGTGCAACTGGAGGGATGTCTGATCATTATCTTGTGGAGGCTAAGGTGAAGATTTGTATGGGTTTTCAGAAAAGAAGAGTGAATGTTGGGGTGAAGAGGGGGGTGAGAGTAAGTGAGCTTGGGAAGGAGACTTGTGTGAGGAAGTACCAGGAGAGACTGAGTACAGAGTGCAAAAAGGTGAGAACAATGGAAGTAAGGGGAGTGGGGGAGGAATGGGATGTATTTAGGGAATCAGTGATGGATTGCGCAAAAGATGCTTGTGGCATGAGAAGCGTGGGAGGTGGGTTGATTAAAAAGGGTAGTGAGTGGTGGGATGAAGAAGTAAGATTATTAGTGAAAGAGAAGAGAGAGGCATTTGGACGATTTTTGCAGGTAAAAAATGCAATTGAGTGGGAAATGTATAAAAGAAAGAGACAGGAGGTCAAGAGAAAGGTGCAAGAGGTGAAAAAGAGGGCAAATGAAAGTTGGGGTGAGAGAGTATCATTAAATTTTAGGGAGAATAAAAAGATGTTCTGGAAGGAGGTAAATAAAGTGCGTAAGACAAGGGAGCAAATGGGAACTTCAGTGAAGGGCGCTAATGGGGAGGTGATAACAAGTAGTGGTGATGTGAGAAGGAGATGGAGTGAGTATTTTGAAGGTTTGTTGAATGTGTTTGATGATAGAGTGGCAGATATAGGGTGTTTTGGTCGAGGTGGTGTGCAAAGTGAGAGGGTTAGGGAAAATGATTTGGTAAACAGAGAAGAGGTAGTAAAAGCTTTGCAGAAGATGAAAGCCGGTTTGGATGGTATTGCAGTGGAATCTATTAAAAAAGGGGGTGACTGTATTGTTGACTGGTTGGTAAG